>NW_016811584.1:3427544-3456040 GCF_001698545.2 Rhinopithecus bieti | reverse complement strand
TTCTTTCCTCTTATACTAGTCCTCCTCAGCACAGACCCTTCACGGGTGTCAGGCTGGGGGACGATCAGGTCTTTCCCTTCCCACGAGGCCATATTTCAGACTATCACGTGGGGAAAAACCTTGGACAATACCTAGCTTTCCTAGGCAGAGGTCCCTGCGACCTTTGGCAGCCAGTGTACGTGTCCCTGGGTGCTTGAGATTAAGAGAATGGTGATGACTTTTCACAAGCATACTGCCTTCAGGCACTTGTTTAACAAAGCACACCCTGCACAGCCCAAAATCCGTTAAACCTTGAGTCACCACAGCGCATGTCTCTTGCAAGGACAAGATTGGGGGTAGGGTACAGATTAACAGCATCTCAAATACAGAACAAAATGGAGTCTCTTATGTGTACTTCTTTCTGTATAGACACAGTAACAGTCTGATCTTTCTTTTCCCCACAAACTTTTAAACAGAAAATTCCACCCAGCCTTTCCAAACTGGCCAGTTTGAGTTTGAAAGGAAGGCACGTGTACTAATGAGTATCTACAGTCATTATTTCAAAAGAACATTCTCAGCTGGGGCCTATGACTCACATTGCCTTCCAGACTAGCTACACAGACTCAGTGTTCCTGGCTTCTCTGGATCTCTGTATTAAATATAGCTCAAGAATACTGTCCTTTGTTTAGACCACAGTCCAGATCCTGGCTTCTCTTTGGGCTATCATTCCTTCATCTTGATGTCTCTGTCAAAGGCATGTGAACCAGAGCAACTCCATATTGAATAGGAGCTGGGTAAAATGAGGCTGAGACGTACTGGTGAGATACAGGACTAGCTGGATTTCCTAGGCCGACTAAAAATCCCTAAGCCTAGCTGGGAAGGTGACCGCATCCACCTTTAAACACAGGACTTTGCAACTTAGCTCACACCTGACAAATCAGGTAGTAAAGAAAGCTCACTAAAATGCTAATTAACCAAAAACAGGAGGTAAAGAAATAGCCAATCATCTGTCGCCTGAGAGCACAGGGGGAGGGACAATAATTGGGATATAAACTCAGGCATTCGAGCCAGCAATGGCAACCCCCTTTGGGTCCCCTCCCATTTTATGGGATCTCTGTTTTCACTCTATTAAATCTTGCAACTGCACACTCTTCTGATTCGTGTTCGTTACAGCTCGAGCTGAGCTTTCGCTCACTGTTCACCACTGCTGTTTGCTGCTGTCGCAGACCCGCCGCTGACTTCCACCCCTCGGAATCTGACAGGGTGTCCGCTGTCCTACTGATCCAGTGAGGTGCCCATTGCCACTCCTGATCGGGCTAGAGGCTCACCATTGTTCCTTCATGGCTAAGTGCCCGGGTTCATCCTAATTGAGCTGAACACTAGTTGCTGGGTTCCATGGTTCTCTTCCATGATCCACGGCTTCTAATAGAGCTGTAACACTCACTGCATGGCCCAAGATTCCATTTCTTGGAATCCGTGAGGCCAAGAACCCCAGGTCAGAGAACAAGAGGCTTGCCGCTGTAGCAGGACAAGTCGCAGACGAAACTCCTCAGACACCGAGTTAAAGAAAGAAGGGGTTTATTTGGCCAGGGGCATCGGCAGGACTTCTGTCTCAAGAGCCGAGCTCCCAGAGTGAGCAATTCCTGTCCCTTTTAAGGGCTCACAACTCTAAGGGGGTGCATGTGAGAGGGTTGTGATCGATTAAAAAGCAGGGGGTATGTGACTGGGGGCTGCATGCACCAGTAATTAGATTGGAACAAAACAAGATATGCATTTTCACAGTGCATTTCTATACAATGTCTGTAATCTATAGATAACATAACCTATTAGATCGGGGTCGAACTCTAACTACCAGGCCCAGGTGTGGAGCTGGGCTGTCTGCCTGTGGATTTTATTTCTGCTTTTTAGTTTTTACTTCTTTTTTTGGAGGCAGAAATTGGGCATAAGACAATATGAGGGGTGGTCTCCTCTCTTATTCCCCCCCTTTTGAGAGTTTCACTCTTTTTATTTGTGGGAGTTCTCATTTTCATTTTCACTACCCATGTCTTCTTCCAAGACAGATTGATAGTGATTCATATAGTACACTTGTGCTAAAGCATTTTGGTGAACTAAGGTAGCGATGAAGCTTTTTATCATTTGAAGAAGTGCAGGTAGCAAACAAGAGAGCAGTAGGCAGGTTCCTACTATTATTATAACTCCTATTATAAGAGTTTTAGATCTTCCTAGCACTGGGAACCATTTTCCAAACATGGTCCCAGGATCAAATCCATGCCACACTTGCATGGGCACACGTGCCAGTTTTGTCATATTTCTAACTATTTCTTCAACTCCTTGCCCTTGATCATGTATGTGTAGACAGCAATTAGTAAGGTTAAATTTTCCACAGACCCCTCCTTTAGCTGCTAGCAAGTAGTTGAGAGCTAATCTATTTTGATAGATAGCATTTCTCATCTGAGTTTCTTGCTGGGCCAAAACAGTCAAGGCTCTGCCGGTTTTATTAGTGATTATTTCTAAGACAGCTTGTAACGGTATGATTTAGTTGATCATGTAAATGGGGGTCCGGGATCCCCACGAGCTGTCTTGTGCCCAAGTAGCAGGCCCACAATATTGTATGATTCTCTCAGGGGGCCATTTATGGTCTTTCCAATTTCCTGTAGCTATGCTTCTCTTTTTGAAGGAAGCATAGACAGGGAAACCTAGGAGTTCACCTGTTTTTATGGGCAGTAGGAAGAAAGATGGTTTAATAGTGCCAATAACACAACTACCTGCCCACTGGTCAGGTAATTTGGCATAAGCTCTGGGCCTACATATCCAATATAATCCAGTGGGGGCTGTCCAGTCCCAGTGGGACTCCAGGTGGGTCCACACGGTTTGCAACTTTGGGAATTTACTAAGTGGATTCCTCTGTTTGATTTGAACTCCACCACATGATTGTTTTTGTGGTACCATTATACAGTTTCTGTCCCAGACAACTAGGTCATCCTATGGGGTGAGTGAATTCTTTTCCTTCTCTAGCTATGCAATATTGTCCAATAATTGAGGCTTTTAGGACCCAGAAATTATCAGGGTGATTCTTTCGAGCTGGGAATTCATCAGGAACTGGGTCTGTAGGTACTAATTCTTGGACTTCCCATGGCCATTGATCTCCTATTACAGGTCCTCCATATACATAACATGAAGTGGCATTGAGAGACTGGGCTACATGCTCAGCTAATTGCAAGAACAAATTTCTTGTTTTTCCTGGAATTTCTGGTACTGGCACATTCAGTTCATCATTGATGTGGTGTGATCTCAGCTCACTGCAAGCTCTGCCTCCCAGGTTCATGCCATTCTCCTGCCTCAGCCTCCCAAGTAGCTTGAACCATAGGCGCCCGCCATCGTGCCTGGCTAATTTTTTGAATTTTTAGCAGAGACGGGTTTTCACCGTGTTAGCCAGGATGGTCTTGATCTCCTGACCTTGTGATCCGCCTGCCTCGGCCTCCCAAAGTGCTGGGATTACAGGCGTGAGCCACCGCACCTGGCCCAGGCTTCCTTCTAATGGCAAATCTACCTCTAATGCTGGCCAGTCTATCTTACACAAAGTTTTAAGTTTTCCTAGTGTCATAGTACTCCATAGTGTCCTTTAAATTCTTTTTTGAAATTTTTCAACATAGTTCCTAGTAGGGTGGGCTTATTTGTGCCTGACCTATGCTTCTTCGAGACAAAACACCATGCTCACACCACACGCACACCACAAAACAAAGAATGGGTAAAAGGCACATACACACACTTTTGCAGTTTGCACCAAAACAAACTCAAAACCAAAAAAAAAAAAAAAAAAAAAAAACCAAAGTGCCGGTACAGGCACACCGTGGGTGATTAGGCCACGCTTCCACTCAAATGGAGTGGGCAAGTTTCCAAGACCAGTCCTGTCAAGCAATTCAAACCAAGTCCAAACGAAAACCAAAACCAAAGTGCCAATAAAGGCACGCCATGGGTGATCAGGCCACGCTTCCATTCAAACAGAGTGGGCAAGTTTCAAAGACTAGTCTTAACAAATTTTAGATGTCCAGACTCCAAGTGCCCATTCATTCCTGGTGTTCAGCCAGTACTTGGATCCTCCATGGGGGCCTGCCACACACTGCTCTGGTGAGGCATCTCACTGGGGCAAACGCCTACCTGGGAGCACTCTCAGGATCTGCATCGCTCCGGCTGGTCGGAGTCCCCCACAGGGATGTTCCACAGGGCAGGCTTAAGCTGCCTAAGGAGCTGCCTCCACCATCTGCCAATCACCTCACTTCCTGATCAAGGAACCAAGAAATGTAGCTGGAGGAGCCACAGACAAAACTCCTCAGACTCCGCGTTAAAGAAGGAAGGGGTTTATTCGGCCGGGAGCATCGGCAAGACTTCTGTCTCAAGAGCCAAGTTCCCCGAGTGAGCAATTCCTGTCCCTTTTAAGGGCTCACAACTCTAAGGATGTGCATGAGAGGGTTGTGATCGATTGAGCAAGCAGGGGGTACGTGACTGGGGGCTGCATGCACTGGTAATTAGATCGGAACAAAACAAGATAGGGATTTTCACAGTGCATTTCTATACAATGTCTGTAATCTATAGATAACATAACTTGTTAGGTCAGGGGTCGATCTTTAACTACCAGGCACAGGTTGTGGCGCTGGGCTGTCTGCCTGTGCATTTCACTTCTGCCTTTTAGTTTTTACTTCTTCTTTCTTTGGAGGCAGAAATTGGGCATAAGACCATATGAGGGGTGGTCTGCTCCCTTACCGCCATCTTGGAAGTGGCCCACTACCATCTTGGGAGCTCTAAGAACAAGGACCCCCTGGTAATACTGGGCTGCATTCCCAGAAAGTTAAGGCATTGTCAGTCACAGAATGAGATAGGAGGTCAGCACAAGATACAGGTCATGAAGACCTTGCTGATAAAACAGTTTGCAGGAAGGAAGCTGGCCAAAACCCACCAAAAGCAAGACAGAGATGAGAGTGTCCTCTGGTTGTCCTCACTGCTACACTCCCACCAGCGCCATGACAGTTTACAAATGCCATGGCAACATCAGGAAGTTACCCTATATGGTCTAAAAAGGGGAAGCATGAATAATCCACCCCTCAATTAGCATATAATCAAGAAATACCTGTAAAAATGGGCAACCAGTAGCCCTTGAGGCTGCTTTGTCTATGGAGTAGCCATTCTTTTATTCATTTACTTTCTATTTTTATTTATTTATTTTTTTTGAGACGGAGTCTCACTCTGTCGCCCAGGCTGGAGTGCAGTGGCCGGATCTCAGCTCACTGCAAGCTCCGCCTCCCAGGTTCACACCATTCTCCTGGCTCAGCTTCCCGAGTGGCTGGGACCACAGGTGCCCGCCACCTCGCCCGGCTAGTTTTTCATATTTTTTAGTAGAGATGGGGTTTCACCGTGTTTGCCAGGATGGTCTCGATCTCCTGACCTCGTGATCCACCCGTCTTGGCCTCCCAAAGTGCTGGGATTACAGGCTTGAGCCACTGCACCCGGCCTCATTTACTTTCTTAGTAAACTTGCTTTTGCTTTGCACTGTGGACTCGCCCTGAATTCTTTCTGTGCAAGTTCCAAGAACCCTCTCTTGGGGTCTGGATGGGGACACCTTTCCTATAACATCTTTCTGGTGACCACTGAAGGGACTACAGTGTGGAAACCCTGGACCCAAACCCCTTACTTACCAAGGTTTTCACCAAAAGTAAAAGTTGCTAAGAGTTAACATTGTAACATGTATTTGAGACTACTAAAGAAACAGTTCTTCCACATGTAAGGCGTGTAGGGAAAGTGAAATGTATTTTTGGTAAAAGATTATAAGAAGTCCCGGGAATGTGGATTTTTCTTGCCTAAAGGGTAAAGGGATTGTTTTAAGTTAAACAGGATGAAAGTTTATAAAAAATGAATCTTGTAAAAGAAATTCTTCGTGTGAACATATTGGCTAAAGTTAAAGGGGTATTATTCAGTTTTCCATAAATTAAGCATTGGAATAAAAGCACAACAGGTTTTTCTTAGAACACTAATCTGCTCTTTCACAAAAAAAGTAAAGGGTTAATAAAAGGTTTATGAAAATCTTACATATGGTCAAACTAATTGAGTATTCCTAATGTATGCAATATAGTTATTTGCATAAGTGCAAATAAGTACACGTTTTTCTTTTGCAACAGGACACAATTGGAGAAACTGGTTATTTTACCAAGGCTTCGACTGGAATGGCATGTTTTCTTTTAAGGAATTAAACTTGACTTACAGAGCTAATAGAAGCCCCTTAGGGAACTGGTCTCATACCTTGCCTACACAGTCCTTGTACAGGGTTTGTGACCTGTGGTAAGTAAAAAATGTCACTTTCTTTTTTTTTTTTTTTTTTGAGACGGAGTCTGGCTCTATTGCCCAGGCTGGAGTGCAGTCGCCGGATCTCAGCTCACTGCAAGCTCCGCCTCCCAGGTTCACGCCATTCTCCTGCCTCCGCCTCCCAAGTAGCTGGGACTACAGGCGCCCGCCTCGTCGCCCGGCTAGTTTTTTGTATTCTTTAATAGAGACGGGGTTTCACTGTATTAGCCAGGATGGTCTCGATCTCCTGACCTTGTGATCTGCCCGTCTCGGCCTCCCAAAGTGCTGGGATTACAGGCTTGAGCCACCGCGCCCGGCTAAAAATGTCACTTTCTAACAGGCCCAGGAACTCCAAGTTATCTTGGAACCTCAAGAATAGAGGAATTTACCCAACTCATAGGTATCTGAGGGTACAAACCCATGGCAGGGCTCAGTTCTAGGAGTCTTATCTAACATTCCTTCTTTGGAACAGAGTTCCATGAATGCCAATTTAAAAAGAGCTTATGTGGCTGGGTGCAGTGGCTCACACCTGTAATCCCAGCACTTCCAGAGGCCAAGGTGGGCAGATCACTTGAGGTCAAGAGTTCGAGACCAGCCTGGCCAACAAGGTGAAATCCTGTCTGTACTAAAAATACACAAATACTAGTAGGGCACGGCGGTGGGCACCTGTAATCCCAGCTACTTGGGAGGCTGAGGCAGGAGAATTGCTTGAGCCCAGGAGGCAGAGATTGTAGTGAGCTGAGATTGCACCACTGCACTCCAGCCTGGGTGACAGGGTGAGATTCCATCTAAATAAATAAATAAATAAATAAATAAAAGCACTTATGTGAAAAATAATTATTCTTGCTGCACTTTATACAAATAATCAGGCCAAGTATAATGAAGCAAATCAGTCTTACCAAGATTTGTCTTTAGTAAAAATGGGAAACTGGAGAGAGAAATATTACGTTTCAAGAACTATGGTACACTTGTTATTAGATTCTAGTCTCATCAGTTGTTTTTAAGTTTGTTTCTGCAATTTAGGCTAACCCTGCTTGTTCCCGTGAACCAACCAGTGATCTCTGACTGCTGCTCAAAACAAACAAGAGTGATGGTGTCAGGCCTCTGAGCCCAAGCCTGCACATATTCGTCCAGATGGCCTGAAGCAAGTGAAGAATGACAAAAGAAGTGAAAATGGCCGGTTCCTGCCTTAACTGATGACATTACCAGTGAAATTCTTTCTCCTGGCTCAAAAGCTCCCCCACTGAGCACCTTGTGGCCCCCACCCCTGCCAGCCAGAGAACAACCCCCTTTGACTGTAATTTTCCACTACCTACCCAAATCCTATAAAATGGCCCCACCCCTATCTCCCTTCACTGACTCTCTTTACGGACTCAGCCGGCCTTCACCCAGGTGATTAAAAAGCTTTATTGCTTACACAAAGCCTGTTTGGTGGTCTCTTCACATGGACGCGTGTGAAAGATGGGTAATGCAAAAATCTGAATCAATATTCTAATTCTGGACACCCTGGACTCAGCTAGCAACCCCACATCAGCTTGGTTCCAACAGTTGCCCAGTTCATGGAAAGTCTTCTAATTTAGCTTACTTGGGATAATTTTACTTATTTTGCTTTACTTTTATGGAATATATTCCTATTGTACTCTTTGTGTAGGAGTGCAGGATAAGCTTACTGAATGTTTTCTTAAACTGAATACTTATTAATCTTCCAGATATCACCTTTTGTGGGAACTTGGAGTTATAACCCTCACCAGTATGTCCCTCACCATCCTGATGTTTTCTGACTGAGCTCCTCTCTACCATGAATATTCGGCCTCAAGAAGTTACAGAAGATGGATCTTCGTCCCTCTGAAACTTTTAGGATTAAAGTTTCTCTTATAATAGGGATGAGGCAAATGTCAGAGGAATGTGAACCAGAGCAACTCCATCTTGAATAGGAACTGGGTAAAATCAGGCTGAGACCTACTGGGCTGCATTCCCAGTCAGTCAAGCATTCTCTGTCACAGGATGAGATAGGAGGTCAGCACAAGATACAGGTCCTAGAGACCTTGCTGATAAAACAGGTTGCAGGAAAGAAACTGGCCAAAACCCACCCAAACCAAGATGGCAATGAGAGTGACCTCTGGTTGTCCTCACTGCTACACTCCCACCAGCACCATGACAGTTTGCAAATGCCATGGCAACATCAAGAAGTTACCCTATATGGTCTAAAAAGGGGAGGCATGAATAATCCACCTCTCATTCAGTATAAAATCAAGAAATAATCATAAAAATGGGCAACAAACAGCCCTCAGGGCTGCTCTGTCTATGGAGTAGCCATTCTTTTATTCCTTTACTTTCTTAATAAACTTGCTTTTGCTTTGCACCGCAGACTTGCCCTGAATTCTTTCTTGTGTGAGATCCAAGAACTCTCTCTTGGAATCTCGATCGGGACTCTTTTCCTGTAACATCTTTTGCTTGGCAAATCTGATCCCGAAATCTTTTGGTGCTGGGTGGTGGGAAAGGTGGGAAGGACTGATTCACTGTTTCATTCTAAGCACCACCCACAAATTTTGGGGGGCTGAAATCTCAAGTTCAGGAGTTTCTCAGGAATGCTGTGGCAGTCTGGGAAGTGCTGGCCATTCCTCAGGCTTCCTGGCAGGGACTGATGGGACTAGATGATGGTGGTGGGCGAGGGAGACTCAGAAGGTGTTGATTCCACATCTTGAAGATCATCCATCCATTTTACAGATGAGACAGAGTCCCAGAGAGTAAAGGTCATCTCCATGCAGCTGTCCCCAAATTTCTATCTCTAGTCCTGACTAGGCCCTAGGCTCCAGCCAACCTGGGTATGTCCCAGTCATCTAAAGAATAAAGGCTGGTTGCATTGGCTCATGCCTGTAATCCCAGCACTTTGGGAGGCTGAGGCTGGTGGATCACTTGAGGTCAAGAGTTCAACACCAGCCTGGCCAACACAGTGAAAACTCATCTCTACTAAAAATAAAAAAATTAGCCGGGCATGGTGGCAGGTGCCTATAATCCCAGCTACTCGGGAGGCTGAAGCAGGAGAATAACTTGAACCTGGGAGGCAGAGGTTGCAGTGAGCTGAGATGGCGCGACTGCACTTCAGTCTGGGTGACAAAGAGAGAGACTCCGTCTCAAAAAACAAAAATAGACTCTTACTTCCCCAGCTCCTCGCAATTGCACTGCCCCAGGCTCCTCCCTTGTCCCATCTATCCATCCAACAATGACAAAAATCCAAAATTTTCCTCAGCTCTTCCCTAGCACTTACAGCATTCCTATTGACTCTAGCCCAAATAGAACTCAAAACTGTCCCCCTCCTCTCCATCTGGAAGTTGCCTCCTAGTCTGACTCTGTTGCCGCCACAGACTTCCCAGCATCCGCCTGCTATGCCTTTGCCTCCACCCCTTCCCATTCCCAGTCAGCAATCTACTGATCAATTAGCGATGGCCCTAGATGCACTACTGCACTGGGTCCCAGAGACCTTAGATTATAAACCCAGACTCCTCATCACAGCCCACAAAACCCTAATTTGGAAGTTGCAAGTTCCTAATTTGGGAGCCTGCAGCTGTGATCCACAGAAGGGAATGTTTGGAATGTCTTGGGGATGGGTGGAGACTGGGTCTCCAATTGTCCCATCTGACCCCCAAGGGCCAAACTAAGACTAATTAGCTTCCAGAGGTTGTCCCTATGGTCAAGTGTTAGGCATCTCCCCATAGGGCCTTCTCTAAAGTTGTTGTAACCTTCCCCCAAACAGGACCCCAACTTCTGCTTCAGGAAGCAGTGGGAAAAGACCATGCTTTAGAGTCAGTCCTAAATATTGGCTCATTTAATCAATTTCTGCTTCAGTTTACCCATCTTCAAAATGGAGATAATAATAACACTAATTACCCAAGTGGGGTACTGTGAGAATGAGCTATACGGCACAGATCTCAATGCTTGGCTCACAGTAGGTGCTTAATGCAATCAATGAAAGCTGTGGTCTGCATTATAAGGAATCAACAGACTGTGGAGGGAAGACTAGGCTCACTCATAAAGTGTTAAGCTCCCCATCACTACAGCGTGTACAAGCACTTCTTTGGTGCCCAAAGGATTCCAACATCCACAACAGGATGGCCTAACTCTTAAGGTCTCTCCAGCTTCCAGAGATCATGCTCCTCAATGTCTGACTTTCTAGTCCCCACCCTTCAAGTAACACCGACAGGCACGTGTGCCCAGCGTGCACCCCGCAAGTCGGTCACAGCCTACTGTCAATAAAGTTGATTTGAGGCGGCTCCAGGCAGAGGGGCAGTGCCACCCACACAGTCACCTCCGCCCGGCCCCGCGGCCCCTCACCCGGTGGGCGGGAGGGGGAGTCACGCAGGCGCCGCGCCTTGCCATTGGCCCGCGCCGGAGGAGGCGGGGCTTTCTCACGTCTGCCGGCCCCTCTGTGTTGTCATTTGGCAGCGGATAGAGGACACGATCAAGATGGCGGCGGTATCTGGCTTGGTGCGGAGACCCCTTGGAGAGGTAGGCAGCAGCGCGCGGCCTGTATTCCTACGCCACCCGTGCCCACCCTGCGTCCCGCCATCATCTTCCTCTCTCCCTGCCAGGTCTCCGGGCTGCTGAAGAGGCGCTTTCACTGGACCGCCCCAGCTGCGCTGCAGGTAACAGGCGCGGGCGCTCGTCGGACGAGGGCGGGGAGGGGGTCCCCTTCTCTCGGGAAGGGGGCCGGAGTCGCGCCTGCGCCCTGGCCGGTCGGCGCTGTGGGCCTTGGGTTTGCGGAGCCAGCATCCTCCGTGGAGCTCCTGCTGCCTCTGTCGCCGCCTGGCGCTTATCACCCCGGCGAGTCACTACCTCACAGCTGGCTGGGCAATGGGGGAAAACTAAGATTAGGGGTTTCTTCCCTCATTCCATGTTTTTTTTTTCTTTAAATTGCAGCAAAATAGACCTAACTTAAAATGTACTTTTTAGAAGCGTATAATTCAGTGGCATTAAGTACATTCACCATGTTGTACAACCATTAACCACCATCCATTTCCAGAACTTTTTAATCATCCCAAACAGAAACTGTCCGTTACTCGGTAACTCCTCATTTCCCTTAACCAAACCCATGGTAACCCCTGTTGTACTTTTCTGTCTCTACGAGGTTACTATTCTAGAATTTTATGTAAGTGGCATAATTTGTCCTTTTGTGTCTGGCTTATCTCAGCGTAATGTCCTCAGGGTTCATCCATGTTGTAGCATGCGTCAGTTTGATTCCTTCCTAAGGCTGAATAATATATATATGTATGTATTTTTGAGATAGGCTCGCTCTGTCACCCAGGCTGGAGTGCAGTGGCGCGATCAGAGCTCACTGCAACCTCCACCTCCTGGGCTCAAGGGATTCTCGCGCCTCACACTCCTGAGTAGCTGTGATTACAGGCGGGCGCCACCACACCCGGCTGATTTTTGTATTTTTAGTAGAGACAGGGTCTCACCATATTGCCCAGGCTGGTCTTGAACTCCTGGCCTCAAGTGATCTGCCTGCCTTGGCCTCCCAAAGTTCTAGGATTACAAGCATGAGCCACCTCGCCCAGCCCGACATTTTCTTTTTTGTTGTTTGTTTGAGACGGAGTTTTGCTCTTGTTGTCCAGGCTGGAGTGCAATGGCACTATCTCGGCTCACTGCAACCTCTACCTCCTGGGTTCAAGCAGTTCTGCCTTAGCCTCTTGAGTAGCTGGGATTACAGGCGCCCGCCACCACACCCGGCTAATTTTTGTATTTTTAGTGGAGGCCAGGTTTCACCACGTTGATCCAAACCTGCCTTGGCTTCCCAAAGTGCTGGGATTACAGGTGTGAGCCACCGTGCCTGGCATTGTTTTGTCTATTGTGAATAATGCTGCTGTGAACATTGATGTGCAAGTTTATGCTTGAATCCCTGCTTTCAGTTATTTGGGGCATATACATAGAAGTGGAATTGATGAATTGTATGTTAATTCTCTCCTTCCTTTTTTTTTAAACTAGATTTTACCATTCATTATATTAAAATAGCAACTCCTACATTCTGGATGCAAAGTGTTTGGCACCTAGTGAGTGCTCAGTACACTAACACATACAGTCAAAGACCAACTATGTGTGATAGAAATGTTACTTTTAGAATTCTTTGAGTTTTTTTTTTTTTTTTTTTTTTTTGAGGCGGAGTCTCACTCTATCCGCCCAGGCTGGAGTTCAGTGCCGGATCTCAGCTCACTGCAAGCTCCGCCTCCCGGGTTTACGCCATTCTCCCTGCCTCAGCCTACGAGTAGCTGGGACTGAGGCCGCCCACCACCTCGCCCTGCTAAGTTTTTTGTATTTTTTAGTAGAGACGGGGTTTCACCGTGTTAGCCAGGATGGTCTTGATCTCTGACCTCGTGATCGCTCCGTCTCGGCTCCCAAAGTGCTGGGATTACAGGCTTGAGCCACCGCGCCCGGCCGAATTCTTTGAGTTTTAAAGAGAAACTTGTTCTAGTGTTTTTATATTGTATGCTCTGGGCAGCCTAGGTAAATATAAAGGAAGAAAATCTTAGTTGAATCTCAAACAATTCTGTATTGACTGTTTTTGCATACCTGTGACAGGTGACAGTTCGTGATGCTATAAATCAGGGTATGGATGAGGAGCTGGAAAGAGATGAGAAGGTATTTCTGCTTGGAGAAGAAGTTGCCCAGTATGATGGGGCATACAAGGTAACTGAAATATATGAAAGTTATACAAAATTGAGGTCACTGTTACCCCCAGATACACTTAAGGGATCAAATCTTAATTGTAGGTTAGTCGAGGGCTGTGGAAGAAATATGGAGACAAGAGGATTATTGACACTCCCATATCAGAGGTAAGTCTTCCAGGGGGAAGCAGACCCTGGAGGGCATGTCTATTAGTGTCCACTGTCTTCATTTTTATGGATTTTCACTTATGTTTATATTTTACTTTATAGATGGGCTTTGCTGGAATTGCTGTAGGTGCAGCTATGGTATGTAATACTCTTTATGAAGCTTATCCAAAGACATTTCTTGTTTTCTTTTGAGACGGAGTCTCACTCTGTCGCCCAGCCTGGAGTGCACTGGCACGATCTCAGCTTCCAGGTTCAAGCGATTCTCCTGCCTCAGCCTCCATAGTGACTGGGACTACAGGTCGCACCACCATGCCCGGCTAATTTTTGTGTTTTTAGTAGAGATGGGGTTTTACCATGTTGGCCAGGCTGGTCTCGAACTCCTGGCCTCAAGTGATCTGCCCGCTTTGGCCTCCCAAAGTGCTGGGATTACAGGCGTGAGCCACTGTGCCCATCCCCAAAGATATTTAACATCACCTTTTAAAAACATTTGGGAAAAAAACAAAAAAATTCCAAGTAGGTAGATGTGGTGGTGCTTGCCTGTAGGTAGTCCCAGCTACTCTGGATGCTGAGGCAGGAGGATTACTTGAGCCTAGGAGTTACAGGCTGCAGTGAGCTATGATGTGCGCCACTGCACTCCAGCCTGGGTGACAGTGAGACCCTGTCTATAAAAAATAAAAACATTATTTGAATGTTGGAAGATTTGGAGTGATTGTTTGCTAGTCTTGATTGCTGTTTCTAGTCTTTTTAACATCCACATTTTTGATTTTACAGGCTGGGTTGCGGCCCATTTGTGAATTTATGACCTTCAATTTCTCCATGCAAGCCATTGACCAGGTTATAAACTCAGCTGCCAAGACCTACTACATGTCTGGTGGCCTTCAGTCTGTGCCTATAGTCTTCAGGGGGCCCAATGGTGCCTCAGCAGGTGTAGCTGCCCAGCACTCACAGTGCTTTGCTGCCTGGTATGGGCACTGCCCAGGCTTAAAGGTGGTCAGTCCCTGGAATTCAGAGGATGCTAAAGGACTTATTAAATCAGCCATTCGGGATAACAATCCAGGTCAGCACAGGGACCCTTTGGTTTTTTTTTTTTTTTTTTGAAAATTGAAAAACTAAAATGATATATTTGCACAGAGGAAACCATTCAAGTCTTTTAGTTAGGCTTAGATACATCATATAAAATGTTAATAATTTATATAGTAAAGACAGTAAAGAATGTGCTTGCTTTTCCTATTTCCAACTATAAGGGGGCCAGCTAGGTAAGGGAGAGACATTTACTGCACACCCACAATACTGGTTTTAATAGATAAAATTATATTGACCAAACTACAAATTTAAGTACCTAAACTGCTCTCAAGGCTGCTGGTTGTGGTAGAAATAAGGCTAATCAGCACAGTGAAACTTCTCACAAGATGAATGATATTGCTTTGTATAGTTTTAGTCATTCTGGATGTGATTGGTTACTTTTGTTTAAATATTTATGTTTTTCAGTCGTGGTGCTAGAGAATGAATTGATGTATGGTGTTCCTTTTGAATTTCCTCCGGAAGCTCAGTCAAAAGATTTTCTGATTCCTATTGGAAAAGCCAAAATAGAAAGGCAAGGTAAGAGAACTAAGATACATAAATAGTATTTTTAATCCAGTCCCTCAATTTTGGTAAAATTTTACCTACAAGTTACTGTCATTTACTTTGAAAAATTATAGAATGAGCTCAAGTTAAGAATGTGTGATGCCCCAATTTCTCATTCAGTTGTGCTTTTCTAGATCTCAGTCTGGTAGGTTTGTGTTTCATTTCTAGGAAGGCTGCCACATTCCTCAGCTCACTGGAATGAAGTTGAGTTGAAGACTTCATGAATGAACAAGAGCCACAGCTGGCTGCACAGTGGTGTAGCATCTTCAGTTTCAATCTGATCTCTCATCTGTGACCACTCTGTTTTCAGGAACACATATAACTGTGGTTTCCCATTCGAGACCTGTGGGCCACTGCTTAGAAGCTGCAGCAGTGCTGTCTAAAGAGGGAGTTGAATGTGAGGTGAGTGGTCATTTACTTGTTCTTAAAGAATTAGAAAGGCTCCTTTTAGATTTAAGACCCAGAAGAGTTTTTTTTTTTTTTTTTTTTTGAGACGGAGTCTTGCTCTGTCACCCAGGTTGGAGTGCAGTGGCCGGATCTCAGCTCACTGCAAGCTCCGCCTCCCGGGTTTACGCCATTCTCCTGCCTCAGCCTCCCGAGTAGCTGGGACTACAGGCGCCCACCACCTCGCCCGGCTAGTTTTTTGTATTTTTTTAGTAGAGACGGGGTTTCACCGTGTTAGCCAGGATGGTCTCGATCTCCTGACCTCGTGATCCGCCCGTCTCGGCCTCCCAAAGTGCTGGGATTACAGGCTTGAGCCACCGCGCCCGGCCCGACCCAGAAGAGTTCTGTAACAGGTTAATTAGATGTAAAACCTTGCTTTGTCACTCATTTGTGTCTCTGCTTAAAGCTGGAAACCTGCCTGCAGTTCACATACTTAGCTTTTTACCACTCAGGTCACTTAGGTTCTGGATCTTGTTTTTGAGAGACAGGGAGCTCTCTGAACCTCTTCTGGTTCTCAGTGATCCCCCCGAGAGAGAGAGAGAGAAAAAGACAGGGTTTTGTTCTGTTACTCAGGCTGAAGTGCAGTGGCTGAATCCTAGCTCACTGTAACCTCTAACTCCTGGGCCCAAGTGATGCTCCCACCTCACCCTTCTGAGGTTCTGGATCTTTTAGAAACGTACCATGTGCTAGTTATACTTGGGCAAGTTATATACTCTGAATCTGTTTCATCAGCTATAAAATGGGGATAATGCTGTCCCATGATAGGGCAGTTGTGAGAATTACACTTAGTGTAGTGCTTGGTACATGATAGGCACTCAGCTGTTGACTGTTACTCATTTTGATGAGGGAATTTAAAGTGAAGGAGGATTGGCTGGGCTGGTGGATCACCTGAGGTCAAGAGTTTGAGACCAGCCTGGCCAACATGGTGAAACCCCATCTCTACTAAAAATACAACAATTAGCTGGGTGTGGTGGTCTATGCCTGTAATCCCAGCTACTCCAGAGGCTGAGGCAGGAGAATGGCTTGAACTGGGAAGGCAGAGGTGGCAGTGAGCCAAGATCACGCCACTACACTCCAGCCTGGACAGCAAGAGCAAAATTCCATCTCAAAAGAAATAAAAAAGTGAAGGAAGATGAATGAATCCTATAACTGCACAGAGCTGCTTGTGGTAGAATACAGATCTTTGTTTTAATTAAAATTTTTCCTTTTACAGTTTGTACATTCATGTACCTATTCATAGGCAGATTAGATTTTCCTAGACACAAAAGATTAACAGGAAACAAAAAAGGAAATGGTATTATGGGGTACGGCTCTATTTGTGCTGCAATAGCTCTGTAAACTTGATTATATTACCTGTTTAGGTGATAAATATGCGTACCATCAGACCAATGGACATGGAAACCATAGAAGCCAGTGTCATGAAGACAAATCATCTCGTAACTGTGGAAGGAGGCTGGCCACAGTTTGGAGTAGGAGCTGAAATCTGTGCCAGGATCATGGAAGGTATTTCAAAGAAACTGGTTCTAGAATACAGTCAAGCTGTAGTAAACATCATGTACCTGAATACGTACAGCATAAAGAGATTGAAAGCTAGGAGTGGCCAAACGACTTGAACTTTAAACTTGTAAGTTTGGCATTTCTCCTCACGCAAATATTTTAAAAGCAAATCCAGAAAGCAGTTCCCCATAATTAGCATTCCTTACGTTTTCTCTTTCTGGTGAGCCACACCTCTGTGCCAAGGTGATAGTGCCCAGCTGGCATTTGCTCTCTCTCAGTTGAGCCTTCCTTCTAGGTCCTGCGTTCAATTTCCTGGATGCTCCTGCTGTTCGTGTCACTGGTGCTGACGTCCCTATGCCTTATGCAAAGATTCTAGAAGACAACTCTATACCTCAGGTCAAAGACATCATATTTGCAATAAAGAAAACATTAAATATTTAGTTTGGACTTGAATATCAAGTCGTTGAAATTTATTTGAAATACTTGCTGGCACTGCACTTGTACTTCTAGACCTGACTACTCATAAAGGAAAACGATTTCTAAAGCAACAGCAGGTGTTTTTGTACAGGGAAGTTTAAATGTGTTTGTGTGGGGAAAACTCTCCACTCTCCTGCCCTAGATGCCATGCTTCCTTTTGTTTGTTACAGTTGCCACATTCTTTGAATAACAAATTACATAACATTTTACCCTGTCTCACCACAAGGACAAAGTATGGATGTGGAAGAGTCCTGATGAAAGATATATCCAAACAAGATAACTTATATGTATAAAATTAAAGCATATAATATACATTTACTGTTAGTTTGTTTTGATAAGGAATAAAGGAATTAATTCCTCACTATGACTGGTTTTTTTTTTTTTTTTTTTTTTTTTTGAAGAGCAAAGGTTTGGCCCCTCTGTTCGCCCAAAGCCTGGAGTGTGGTGGGCACCAGTCTCGGCTCACTGCAACTTCACGCCTCCCAGGTTCAAGTGATTCTCCTGCCTCAGCCTCAGGAGTAGGAAATTAGCCACCACATCTGGCTAATTTTGGTATTTTTAGTAGAGGTGGGGTTTCACCATGTTGGCCAGGCTGGTCTCGATCTCCTGACCTCAGGTGATCCATCCGCCTCGGCCTCCCAAAGTGCTGGGATTACAGGCATGAGCCACCACACCTGGCCATGACTATTATATTTTTATATTAAAAGAATTGACTGGGCTGGGTGTGATGGCTCATGCCTGTAATTCCAGCACTTTGGGAGGCCAAGGCGGGCGGATCATGAGGTCAGGAGATCGAGACCATCCTAACATGGTGAAACCTCGTCTTTACTAAAGCCAGGCATGGTGGCACGCGCCTGTAGTCCCAGCTGCTCGGGAGGCTGAGGCAGGAGAATTGCTTGAACCCGGGAGGCGGAGTTTGCAGTGAGCCAAGATGGCGCCAGTGCACTTCAGCCTGGGCAACAGAGCAAGACTCTGTCTCAAAAAAAAAAAAGAAAAAAAGAATTGGCTGGGTGTGGTGGTGGCTCACACGTATAATCCTAGCACTTTGGGAGGCTGAGGTGGGTGGATCCCTTGAGTGTAGGAGTTCAAGACCAGCCTGGGGAACATGGCGAAACCCCCATCTCTACAAAGAAAAGATAGAAAAAAAGTCAGTGTGGGTAGACAACTTGAAATTCTATTAAGAAATTAGTGCCACCAGGCATAGTAGCGCATGCCTATAATCCCAGCACTTTGGGAGGCTGAGGCAGGGATTGCTTGAGCCCAGGAGTTTGAGACCAGGCCGGGGCAACATTGCAAAAACACTGCCTACAAAAAAAACAAAAAAACAGGTATCTGGTGGTGTGCCTACAGGAGGGTCGCTGGAGCCCTGCAGTGACCTGTGATTGGGTCACTGCACTCCAGCCTGGGTGAAAGAGCAAAACCCTGTCTTAAAAATAACAACAAAAGAAATTAGTGCCATGTGGAAAATAAGCTGATACTGTACAAGAATTACCTGTTTGTATTCGTATATCTGAACCATCCAAAATAGTCAGCAAAACTGACTTCAGAAGGACTCAGGCCTCAAGCCTCCATCAGGTAATCACCTAGGTTGCATCACACTTGAAACAGGAACTTCTCCACAGACTCTTTTTTTTTTTTTTTTGAGACGGAGTCTCGCTGTGTCGCCCAGGCTGGAGTGCAGTGGCGCGATCTCAGCTCACTGCAAGCTCCGCCTCCCGGGTTCACGCCATTCTCCCGCCTCAGCCTCCGAGTAGCTGGGACTACAGGCGCCCGCCACCACGCCCGGCTAGTTTTTTGTATTTTTTTTAGTAGAGACGGGGTTTCACCATGTTAGCCAGGATGGTCTTGATCTCCTGACCTCGTGATCCACCCGCCTCGGCCTCCCAAAGTGCTGGGATTACAGGCTTGAGCCACCGCGCCCGGCCTCTCCACAGACTCTCTAAATGCCTAATTCTAATAGCATTCTTTTTAAAATTATGGCAAAGTTTATGTCAGGTGTTTTTCCCATTGCCAAAGATCAGATATTCTGTCAAATACTGCCCTCTTCAGAAGCTGAGATGGAAAAGATGGGTTTAAATTAGTTACAGAAGCATATAGGTGGTACCTAATTTAAGTAGCAAGACAGGATTTTTAGTTCTTAGAGGAAAAGTGAGACACAAAAGAATAGAGACAGGATAGGCAGGAAGGAAACCTCAGACTGTGAATCTATTCTTAACAACAGATGCTACAAAAAGTTATCATTGGAAATATCTCATCAAGCTACAGACAACACGTTTTCTTGACATGATTTTAATAAAAAATACGGCTGACATTTATCACAGATTACATGAAACTATACACAATGACATTCTCTCTGCATAGTAACCAACACTGATGTGTGTACTTGAATTTTTAAATGGATTATTTATAATCCTTTAAAGTGCAATTGAAAGGTTTAAGCAAATCAGGATAAAGGATCTAATAAATGAGTAACATTAAAAAGATGCTATATTGATATATTTAAATAAATCTTTCAAACATCTTAATTGATTTTTATAGATGCCAAATTTACTTCTGTTGTAACAATGACCTGCCCCCCTCAAACCCCAAACTTAATTGCTGAGGATTAAGAAGATCCTCTAATAGGCCATAGCTTTTTCTGATGTTAATATTTTTGTCTGTTTCAATACATTCTAACTAAAAAGAACTATGGGTCTAGAGTAGTTGCTTTAGCAGCCCTGAGTTCTATAACCACAATGGTATTCCTGTTAGAACTTAAGAGAATGTTGTGAACGTTCCCCATTCTATTTGAGGAGAAAATGAAAAACTCAGTTGCTTTCTGATTCAGCAAAGTAACTATGCTTTGGGCTATAGTGTTAATGTCTAAGGTAAAAGTAGCAAAAGTTGGAGTTATCTAAGAATCAGAAAATGCTTTAGAGAAATGAACTGTAAGAGGAATGTTTCTAGGAGCTGTCTGATGGGGTAGAAGGGCTTGCAACACAAAGGCCATTTACTGCTGTGATTGAATATTGTCATTGTTTTTCTGTCTATTTCCTTTAGTTGGTGAAAATATTTCAATATGCTGCTGCCCCTGAAGCATGCCCATTAGAGGATAAACAAGACTCCTTTATAGGGTTAATAAAGGAGCAAAATCTTAAGGGAGCAATGCCAGCCTAACTTTATTCTGCTTAAAGAATTATTTCCCTCTTGAAAAGCTTCTTACATGAGCATCTGCAAAACAGTACTGTTTGTGGCTGTACTGGCTCAGCAGTTATTTTCCCAGGAAGAGGGTAGTTTGGGGCGTAGGGGTGAGTAGGAATAAAAAAGAACTTTTCCCTCCAAGTGTAAACAGGAAGCTTCAGCCGATCTTCGGAGCACTGTGATCACAGGTTTTGGCTTTCCTCAAAGTTCCTTTTTGGAAATTCTGGATAGAGCTGAGCAAGGCCCCTCGGCTCACGCCATTCACAGCCTGAGACGAGAGCTGGGCAGGTGCCTCGGTGCTCGCAGGAGGCAAGGGAGCTGCTGGTGGTGGTGGTGGTGGAGGTGGAGGAGGTGGAGGTAATGCAGATATCCCTGTGTAGGAAGAAGGGGCAATCAGTATTCACCTCCGCAGCTGCCCTGCACACATGCTACTGCTCAGTCCTGAGCACAACGGACTGGTGAGAGTCCACATGTTTTCCTCAGAGGGACCAAGATACCTAGTACTGTATGAGTTCTTAAAATACTAATCAAAGCTAGAAGCATCAAAGGGGAATTAAAAGTTGCCATTTTTTTCAAACAATAGTCATGTTAAAGGCTGTTGGAACAAATAATTACAGATTACATGAAACCATATATGGTGACATTCTCTGCACAGATGAGGCTCTGATCCCATTTGCAAATATTAGTAATAGTCCCCAAAGAAGAGTTCCATCTATCAGTTACTTTAGCCAGGTCCCAGGAAGCTCTGTCTGCTTCTGAACTAGCAATTAAAGATAGACATCTGCATGATGGAGTTGGCCTTCCTGAATGTCAGTTACTCATAAGGGATGAACAGTGCTTTCGTTGCTCCAACACACTCAATATTTGAAGGATGTGATTTTATGTAAAATGACAAACCACTCAGCATTCTCAGCAAGGAATCAGTGCCTCCTGGGTTATTCATTTCCCAGAGGAGTCTGTCTCAAATAATAATTTCCTGATAGGTTGCATTAAATAAATATAAAATGCTAATAACTGTTAGCAATGCAAAGCAGGGGGCAGAGGGGTCTCTCTGCCATGGTATTCTTTTTTCTTTTTTTTTTTTTGAGACGGAGTCTCGCTATCACCCAGGCTGGAGTGCAGTGGCCGGATCTCAGCTCACCGCAAGCTCCGCCTCCCAGGTTCATGCCAGTCTCCTGCCTCAGCCTCCGGAGTAGCTGGGACTACAGGCGCCCGCCAGGTCGCCTGGCTAGTTTTTTGTATTTTTTAGTAGAGACGGGGTTTCACCGTGTTAGCCAGGATAGTCTCGAACTCCTGACCTCGTGATCCACTCATCTTGGCCTTCCAAAGTGCTGGGATTACAGGCTTGGGCCACCGCGCCCGGCCTTTGCCATGGTATTCTTACAGAGAAATCTTTCTCAAGTACTGTTCTCTCCATTGTGGCCCAACCAAGGAACAGGACAGAACTGCACTAAATGTGTCTTTGACGAAGCATCGGGAGAAACTAGAATGTCGTGTTGTACCGCAGTGGGCAAGGAGAAGGAAACTAGGCAGGTGTCTAAAACTTCCTTCCCTCAGCTTTCAGGCACATGGACATTTGCAACTCGAATTTTATGTTTTGGAATCAATGAATGGTTCTCTCAGGACAGAATAAACAGGGAGTACAGAAAAAGCCTTGCCTTAAAGAATGTTCCTGTGTCACAGTTAGTTGCCTTGTCTCCTTGCAGCTCTGAGACTCTGCCTGTCAGATGTTGTCTCTGTCCCTCCCAGGGCTACCCCAGGGAGACATTCTGCCAGGTGGTTTCCCCTACACTGCTACTGAGTTGTGATAACAGGTAACAGGTAAAGCTACCCTACTTAAGTTTGTATGGATGACTGGCTCAGAATCACCAGTACAATACTCAAGTAAGTACATCCTTTTCACCAAGTGTAACAGGTATCGGTTAAAGTCTTACAATAGAAAATCACTTACCTTTCTTTACATCTTTTACTCAAACCTAAGGCAGCTGAAATTAAAGAGTCACACAAACACACACGCTCATGCTCTGCAATCTTGGAATGCTCAAATATAACAATATAAATAAAGATTAAATACATACAAATGACCAACATGTTCATTGGTTCTAAACAATAACAACTGATGAATGAAATTCTGTTATGTTTTATGCTAAGGTGGATTGTGGGAAAATGTTCCTGGCTTTATGTCAGAGGGTTACAGAGATAAAAAGGACTTTAAACCTGAAGTAACTGCTGAAGTGGGAAAGGGGAGAATAAGCGTGTGTGATAAGCATTCCTCTGAAGAGTTGACTTCTGGAGAGCAACCAGTGAAATACCAGGAGGAGGGGAGACCTCTGCTGAAGGTTTTTGGAACTGAGTCTCTTGACTGCAACACCAAGTGGGCCCGAAGGAGTGAGCTCTGCCCACCTGGGGGTGAGTAGGTGCCAATGCCCTTCCCCAGCACCCTTCCACCCAATGGCCAGAAAAGGGCAGTGGAATCTGGACTTGATGATATTCAGGGCCACGTAGTGTACCAGAAGGAGCTCCACGGTTTCTGCCTCCCAGGTTTGTGCTTTGACTCCCTGCAGAAGAATCACTGTGCAGTTAAGGACGGGCTCTCGGCTGCGGCAGTACTTGGGAATTCTACTAAAGGTCCAGCACTGGCCATCTAGAGACTGACTAGCCCTCCAGGCAAGGATTCTGGGAGGCTGGAGACAGGCATCAGGGCTGGGCTCAGGGGTAGGGGCTGCCATTTGGCACAGAACAAAACTGCTTGGCTTCACAGAGAACCAACCCTTGGTTTTCGCCTCATTACCAAGCCCTCAAAATTAGAAGTGCAAATGCACCACCACAGAGTTTGGGAGTTGGAGGTGGGGTTCAGTACATGGATTTTCCACTGTCCAAGTGAAGGCTGAAACTGTTGTCACTTTAAATGAGTCTCCTTGAAAATGTAGGTGGTGTCAATAAATACACTGTCTTAAGGGCTCCAGGGTAACCTGTACCTGTAAAGCAGATGGAATGAAAGGACAGGCAGCAGGATCTCCCTGATGTGGCCTCAGCAGGCCGGAGCAGTCCAGTGGGGCTTGATGTCCCAGCAGGTCCGCTTTTCCTCACTGGGCCTGCAACAACTATGGTGGCTCTTATGTACAACCAGGGTAAGGAAGGCCAGAACCCAGCTTGCCAGTTTGGAACACTCTGGAGGGGAGAGGAGGTCTAGGGGTCAGAAAGTGGAAACTGGAGGAGTCAGGAACATAGACCTGGGACTCGGTCTCACTCAGTCTGCCCCATTGATTGTTTTTGGCTTTTCCTTTTGGCCCTTTCCATGGTCCACAAGCTTCCTGAAAGGTCCATTGGGGCTTGAGTTACAACACATGGCTAACAATGGAGGGAAGAGGGGGCAGGGGCAACGAGGGCCAAATGAAAGTTGACCGTTTGGCCTGTGACAAACCTGGGAACAACTGCCTGCTGCCTGTGCTATCTAAAATGTGAATAAGTCCCTCCTGCCAAGAGACCTCCAATACCCTTATCTCCAGGCCACATACAAGAGCAGACCGATTCCATGTTAGACTGATGATACCTGAATTCGCGCCCAGGATGGGGGATGCTGCAAACGGCTTACCTTCAGTTATGACCAGGTCAGTCCCGATTTCTCCCATCTCACTTTCTCTTAGACAAAATCCCTGAGGGCCAACTGCTTACTCCACCCACCCCCAAATCCTCTCCACCAAACCACATGGGAACCTGGCAATCCAGCAGAGGCCCCGGCAGAGGGCAGAGAATGCTGCAGGGAGAGCGTAGGTCAGATCTAGGGAGGAATGCCAGGCCAGAAACACCCTCAACAGCCTTGGTGGACAGGATGTCTGAGCGTTCCCCCATTGACTCCTTTTGAGATGTAGTCTCACTCTGTCACCTAGGCTGGAGTGCAGTGGCACGATCTTGGCTCAAGGCAAGCTCCACCTCCCAGGTTAAAGCGATTCTCTGCCTCAGCCTCCCGAGTAGCTGGGATTACAGGCGTGTGCCACCATGCCCAGCTAATTTTTATATTTTTAGTACAGACGGGGTCTCACCATGTTGGCCAGGCTGGTCTTGAACTCCTGACCTTGTGATCCACCCGCCTCAGCCTCCCAAAGTGCTGGGATTACAGGCGTGAGCCACTGCGCCCGGCTCCCCTCCCCACTGACTCTTAAGCCCATGTTAGCAGCCAGCAGTGGGATCTACACGTCTCTGTAATTCCGAGCTCCTCTGTGGTCACATACAGGAGGGGAGGCCAAGTGGCCATGAGACCACACTAGGGTAACACCAGACTTACCAGCCACTCTCGGGAGAGAACTGAAGCAGGCAGCCCCCAGCTCTCAGGAGAACCACCTTCTCCTTTGGCCTCAGGCAGGTGAGGAGGATGTACTCCTGTCACAGCTCGAGAATTATAAAGGATGCTTACAAAAGAACTGTTTTTCCCTACCTCAGTTATAAAAGCCAGTAAGTTGTCTCCCTGTAACCAAGAACTCAACTGCCTAACCCTCTTTCCTCTTCATCAGAGTAACTAGGGAACCAACATTTTTGCAGCAACAGGACTTTTGAGAGTTATGGTTTCCAAAATTAAAATATACCAAAATGCCATGCAGTTGATTTGCAGGTTTTAGAGCTGTATTTTAAAACAAATCAGAGTGAAAATGAAGATTTTGAAAGTCACGATGAAAATGAAATGAATATAGATGAAGTCACTGGGTGCTCTTTTAAAGATGCTGTATTTCATTTAAATATTCAGATAAGGAAATAGTCTCAACTCTGCTTTCCCACTTGTTAATCACTTCAAAAATCGAGACACTTTGGGTCCTATATCACACACAGAAACAGAGCATCTTTAAAGTTAGAGAAATCAGCATAGTTTACTTTACCGAAAATTCACGTTCAAAATGGTGCATGCTCTACTGAAAACAGCAAAGAGAGAAAGAGAAAGAGGGGACACAAGTCATTATTCAGATTTTAGTGTCATTTAATCAAATAGTAACAGACAGTAAAATATTAGTCTGAGTCACAAGCTGATTATTCTCACTGTGAAACTAGGATATACTCAAATTAACCACAAAAGGCACTGGTTTGTAAACACAATTGTGAGCCTTTTAAAACATGGCAAACGTATTTATAGAATAACCAATGAGTCGCTTTTTGAGCCACCTAATGAGTTGCTTTCTTCTTCACGTTCTTTGTCCTCTGAGCCAGTTAGATACTATTTTTATTTATTTGCAAGCACGATGCTCACTTCAGAAGAGCCATGAAGGTTTTACCTCTGAAGAGCAAAATGGATATGAGGAATGTACTTAGTTCTATTATTAAACAAGGACGGTTGATCAAGAGGGGGGAAAAATGAAAACCCACCACTTTTTTCCAAGCAAGTCTTTCTGAGTCTACAATAGATTTGTCTCTTTAAAGTTGGGATGAGCAGACCTAAGGCCAGAGATCCTGGGCAGGCATCGTCAAGGCGGGAGCACTGGGCCCCTCCCTGAGGCCCTGTGAGCCCCTCCCTAGAGGCTGAATTGGGCAGTGAAACTTACTTAAGGCTATAAAGCCATTTTAAAAAGGAAAGCAAGGCAAATGTTTTTCTTGTCTTCTTTTAAACTGACTAGATCCCCAGCTAAATGTGAAGGATCAAGCTTTGGTAAATCTCAGAGTTCCTAATGAACCAACTCTGCCCCACAGCCTTCTCCTGGAAAGGGGCTGGGAAACTGGAAAAGAGGCCCTCCAGCCTTCTCAGTCCCATTGTCCCCCAAGGCTAGCCAGAGAAACTAGAATCCCTCTTTCTCCAAGGTGGGTCGTAGAAACAGAAACCCTTTTCCCCAAAGCCCACTATCATACCTAAAAATATTACTCTCCCTCCACCTTTCTGTGTAAAAACTGTCCATAAAGAAATCACTTGGCTGGGCATGGTGGCTCACGCTGGTAATCCCAGCACTTTGGGAGGCCAAGGTGGGCGGATCACCTGAGGCCAGAAGTTCGAGACCAGCCTGGCCAACGTGGCGAAACCCTGTATCTACTAAAAATACAAAAAAGTAGCCGGGCGTGGTGGTGGATGCCTGTAATCCCAGCTACCTGGGAGGCTGAGGCAGAAGAATTACTTGAACCCGGGAGGTAGAGGCTGCAGTGAGCCGAGATCGCGCCATTGCACTCCAGCCTGGGCAACAAGAGCGAAATTCCATATCAAAAAAGAAAAGAAATTGCCTGACCTACCTTGTCTGACTATAGGTCGTAAGACCCCCATTCCAGAGAGGGTCCTGCCCACACCCAGAAGGAAGGAATGCTGCTCAGACAGGCTGAGAACAATCTAGGCAGACAGCCTTGCTGGGTTTCCCCACTCAGTCTATTAACATTAGATCATAGCCTTTTCCTCCAATCATATTTCCACACAGCTGTCCATACTTTGTTGAACCTAAGCATAAAAATGGACAATTTTCCCTGTACCTTTGGGTCTTCATTCTGAAGGCTCCTGTGTATACACATTAAATAATAAACTTATATGCCTTTTCTCTTATTAATCTGTTTTGCGAGTTAAATTTTAAGCAAACCTTCGGAGGGCTCCCACACCTCTTTCTCTGCAGATACGAAACTTCCCTTTCTCTCCACTCATTCTTGCAGACTGGGTTTTCTACAAACTGCCAGCTCTCTCACCTCAAAATTATTGCTTAAAATATAAACTACAAGTAAGAACAGGTAGAATTATCCAATTGCGGGACATTCTTTTTTTTTTTTTTTTTTAAAGCAGGCACACAATTGCTGGAAAGGGCTCATAAGGGTAAGACCCCTTCACTTAGAAACCGAGATTAAGACCACCTTTAGCTGCCAGTTTATACCTGATGGTGTTTTACTGCTTATAAAGCCTCGCCATGTATGCCACCTATCTAATAAAGAGCGAGACTTCTTTTAAAAGACAGCCTCAAAGAACAGAAATTATTTGTCCAAGGTCATAGTGGGAATGTGGCAGACCTAGGTAGGACTCAAGCTCTGGTTTACTGACTCAACAACATTCAGGGTTCTTTTCACACCAGCCGAACACAGTATTTAAGAGTACAGGCCCTGCAGTGCACCCTCAGAAAGCAGGCACTCAGTATATCAATGGGGTAAATGAACAACGACAGAACAAGTTACACTTCTGGCTCTAGCACCCCCCTAACTTGTGTGACCTTGGTCAAAGTCTCTTAACCCTACTAGAGCATCAGTTTCTTCAACTGTAAAATGGAGCTAAGCTGGAGTCCACTCACACTGGAAAAGAAGGTATTCACGATGATTAACTGAAACAAATGACTATAAAGCAACAGTGCCTGGCACAAAATAAGTGTTCCAAATATATTACATATAATTATTTTAAATAACAATGTAGGGTCCTCTGCTTACTTAGCTTTCCCAAAATACTCTTTTACAAACCCATTTTTTAAGAAAAAGGGCCGTGATCCCACCATTATGGGAGGCCAAGGCAGGCAGATCACTTGAGCCCCAAAGCTCGGGAGGCTGAGGTGGGAGGTTAAGGCTACAGTGAGCCGTGATTGCACCACTGCACTCCAGCCAAGGTGACAGAGAGAGACCTTGTCTCAAAAAAACAGATAGCAGGCCGGGCGCGGTGGCTCAAGCCTGTAATCCCAGCACTTTGGGAGGCCGAGACGGGCGGATCACGAGGTCAGGAGATCGAGACCATCCTGGCTAATACGGTGAAACCCCGTCTCTACTAAAAAAATACAAAAAACTAGCCGGGCGACGAGGCGGGCGCCTGTAGTCCCAGCTACTCGGGAGGCTGAGACAGGAGAATGGCGTGAACCCGGGAGGCGGAGCTTGCAGTGAGCTGAGAGCCGGCGACTGCACTCCAGCCTGGGCGGCAGAGCAAGACTCCGTCTCAAAAAAAAACAACAACAACAACAACAACAACAACAACAACAAAACAGATAGCAAGGCAACAGGCCTGTCTGCTCCCAAAGGAGGGTGGGAGGGAATCTTTGCGTGTGTGTAAATTGGGTCCTTTACAACCTATCAGTTCTCTGAATAGAGGATAAACACTAGTTGGTGATATTACTGTGAAATAAACCAGGATAAAGAATTGTAAAATCCTGGAAAGAGGGACCTTCCTGAGGCAGAAAACAACTTTTTGCAGAAAAGACAGTACTAGGAATGTTT
>NW_016811584.1:3415330-3426831 GCF_001698545.2 Rhinopithecus bieti | reverse complement strand
AAAAAAAAAAAAAAAAAAAAAAAAAAAAAAAAAGAGTAAGACTCCTTCACTTAGAAACTGAGATTAAGACCACCTTTAGCTGCCATAAATGTGCTTACAACTGATGCTTTAGGGAAGAAAGGCACTGCTGCTGAATTCAACTTACCTAAGCTGATCTATTGCTAAGCAAACTACCAAAGGCCAGAGTGCACAGTGGATTTAGGATTTAGAGTGTGCTTGATTAGAAAGAACTGTGAGGCCAGGTGCTGTGGCTCACATCTATAATCCCAGCAATTTGGGAGGCTGAGGTGAGAGAAGCACTTGTGCCTAGGAGTTTGAGACCAGCCTGGGCAACATGGTGAGACCCCTGTCTCTACAAAAAATTTAAAAATTAGCTTGATGTGGTGGTGCACGCCTATAGTCCCAGTCTCTCAGGAGGCTGAGGCAGGAGGATCACTTGAACCCAGAAGAAGGCCGACCTCTAGTTCTGCAAGGAAGAACAGCCTAAACAGGGGCTGGCCAGCCAAAAGTTGCAATCCTGGCTGGGCACAATGGCTCAAGCCTGTAATCACAGCACTCTGGAAGCCGAGGCAGGTGGATCACTTTGAGGTCAGGAGTTCAAGACCAGCTGGGCCAACATAGTGAAACCCCATCTCTACGAAAAATACAAAAAAATTTGCCAGACGTGGTGGTGAGTGCCTATAATCCCAGCTACTTGGGAGGCTGAGACATAAAAATCGCTTGAACCCAGGAGGTGGAAGTTGCAGTGAGCCAAGATCGCACGACTGCATTCCAGCCTGGGCAACAGACCGAGACTCTGTCTCAAAAACAAAAATGGTGTAATACCTAGGCGCAGAGTCCTGCTGTCACTCCGCAGAGGCCTTGAAGGCAGAGCAAGCCTATGTAAATCAAAGATTTGCTAAGCATCTCCTACACATGCCCCATACTCTAGAAGAAGGAAAGTTGTACAGAGAGGCCAAGCAGAATCTGAACAAACAGGCCTTGCTGGGGTTATATCATACCCTTTTTGTCCAATCACACTGAGATGGAACTGGGACCACCCCCAACTTTTAGGGACCTGTAAACCTCAAGGCATGGAAATAAGGAAAAATCCAAATGTTCCTTTAAGAAAAATTTCAGGCATCCAGCTAGTCCTAGAGGTAATTAAGTAACTTGGTAAACAAGAAGTTAATAAGTGGCTTAAGAACAATAGCCAAGGAAGTTAAAGCTCCAGAGAAGTTCCCTTGCCCTATACAAACTAAAGATAAGATCCTAACATATGTCCCTGAGTTGTCTTTCAAAGGCTCAGGCCCCCACTGAAGACCCTCACCACAAAGATCCCAGATTAGGAGGAAAAGAAGACTAAACTGTACCTATTATGGATCCCACTGTCCTTTGTTCTAAGTTTCTTCCTGAGAGGCTTGGAGAAAGTCACCCCCCAGCAAGTTAGCATTTTTCTACTGACCCCAAAATTCTTAGAGCTTCTGCAACTAAGATCAACTGCAAGTTAGATCTCTGAATCTACCTGTGAGCACCCCCTACCCCCAAGATGTCCTGCCCTTTTAAACTTAAACCAATGTGCAACCTCGGTGTACTGATTTGTAATTTTGCCTGTAGCTTCTGTTTTCCTGAAATTTACCCCACTGTTAAAAATCCTTGCCTGTAAGCCACCTGGAAGGTCAGATTTTTGAGCATTTCACTGCCTGGTCCTCCTTGCACAGCACTTTGCAATAAATGCCTTCCTTTCTATCACTGAAACAGCCTTGGTGTGGGGATCTGGTTTTATTGCACTGGGTGAACGGACCCAAATTGGGTTCTATAACAACATTTCTATATGGTTGTCAATCATGCCTATCTGAAGATATCTCCATAAAAGGCCCAAGAGGGCAGGGTTTGGAGAGCTTCCTGATAGCTGAACATGCGGAGGTTCCTGAAGGGTGATGTGCCCAGGGAAGGCATGGAAGCTCCTTCCCCCACACCTTGCCCTATGCATCTTTTCATCTGTATCCTTTGTAACATCCTTTATAATAAACCAGTAAACATGCTTCCCTGCATTCTGTGAGCTGCTCCAGCAAAGTAACAGAAACTAAAGAGGGAGCTGTGGGAACTCCTACTTGAAGCTGGTTGGTCAAAAGTTCTGGAGTCCTATCCTTGCAAATGGTGTCAGAAAGAGCAAGTCGTTTTGGGGACTGAGCCTCAACCTGTGGAGTCTGATGCTATCTCCAGGTAGATAGTGTCAGAATTGCATGAGAAGATACCCAGCTGGTATCCACAGCAAAACTGATTGCTTACCTGGTGGTGGACAGAACCACTCCCCCATGCCCTGACATTTGGTCACAGAAGTCTGTGTTGATTATTATAGTGTTGAGTGACAGAATAAGAAAAAACACTTTGTGAGTTTTTTCCTAAACAGTGTCTATTGTTTTGAAGCTTCTGAGAGGCACTGGAAATGTGACTCCACAAGAGCTAGGGCCTTGTCTAGCCATTTCTGTAACCCAGGGCCAAGCACAGTCCTTAGCAAACCAGTAGGTTCTCAGTAAATGCACCTTGACTACATCTTGAATGAATAAACTCCCTTGGGTTGAAATGCTTAGGGCCTGAAATGCTAGGTTGCCAGGCAAATGCTAAATATTAGTTACCATTTTCATGAGATGCATTATAGGAAATGCCCAGCAGAGGTCAGATTGCAGGTTGAGTCAATTTCATCAACAAAACATTAAGGAGATAAAAGAAAGGAGGAGCCAATATTTGCTGGGAACCTCTCATCTCTGCCAGGCACTCTCACTCTGCCAGGCATTGTGCTGGGGCCTCACATGTTTTCCTTCTAAATCCTCAAGACTCCCCTTCAGGCTGGGTGCTATCAAATTCACAGGAATGCCCCTCCCACTCACCTCCAAGTTTTCCCAATATTGACTCTACTTACACAAGATTCCTTTTTTTCTCTCATTCTAAAAGTTACCTTATCTCATGCAGACTTGCTACTGTATGAGACAGCGCCCATTTAAACACAGATAAATTAGAGAATTCCCCCCAAAAGTCCAAATAGATTGTAAATTCCCAAAGGCATTTAGAGATAAGAACCAACTGTCAACTGAGCAGGGGCAGATCTAACCACACAGAGAAGGGCTGTGAACCCTGAAACAGGTGCCTCAAGCACCTTGCTTGTTAAAGGAGGATTTATGGATTTTCATTATTAATTTTCTCCAATTTTCTTTTTTTTTTTTGAAGACGGAGTCTGCTCCCTGTCGCCCAGGCTGGAGTGGCAGTGGCTGATCTCAGCTCACTGCAAAGCTCCGCCTCCCGCGTTTACGGCCATTCCCTGCCTCAGCCTCCCGAGCAGGCTGGGACACAGGCGCCCCCGCCCACCTCGCGCCAAGCTAGTTTTTTTGTATTTTTTTAGTAGAGAAGCCGGGGGGTTTCACCGTGTTAGCTCAGGGTGGTCTCGATCTCCTGACCTCGTGATCCACCCCGGTCTTCGGGCCTCCCAAAGTGCCTGGGATTACAGGCTTGAGGGCACGCGCGCCCGGCCCCCTAATTTTCTTAATATGCCTAAGTGGTGTTAAATTAACAATTCTAGTCTTCTAGGAAATGGCTCAATATAGTCTGGGCAGTAAAGATCAGCCACACATTTCTGATTGGACTAAAGCAGTTTATCTCCACCAAAAGAGCAAAAAAGCCTAATTTTCTGTCTTGGATCAACATTTGGGGGCTTATCTTGGGAAATCTGACAAGTAAGATAAAGACAAGAATATCCTCGCCATGGGACCAGGAACTCTGCTACCCAAAACAGGCCCTGGCCCTAGAACATTCAGTGGTAAGGCACCAGTAACCAGCCCCTCAGCCAGAAGTAAGTCCATCTCACACCTAGTCCGGCTTGTGGTTTGGCTTGCTCTCGTTTTCTTAAGCAGGTCAGTTAGAAGCCAATTTGAGTGGAGTTGAAGCGATGCTCTTGCAGCTTCCTTGGGGGGGTTTTTGGGGGGCCTGGGTTTTGGTTTTTTTTTGGTATTAACAATAAATAGTGGGATCAACTGCATATACCAACCCCCTGCCAGTGACTCCTCCCTTCACCACCAGGCTGTAGGAACCCTTCGCAAGCCACAGCCCAGCAAGCTCTGAGTGGGCAGAAGGCAGCTCGCTCGCACATCTATAAACAACTGGTATTTTAAGAGCAAAAGGAGATACTTGGTGTCCCAACTGGTTTTTAGCTGGGTTGCAAAAGACTTTAGGAGAGACATCCTTGGCTCCAAAAATAAAAGAAAGATTTATCATGGGGCCTACCCACAAAATCAGAGATTATTTTTATTTTTTATTATTATTATTATTTTTTTATTTTATTTTTTTTTTTTTGAAGACGGAGTCCTTGCCTCTGGCCGCCGCAGGCCTGGAGTGTAGTGGCCGGCTCTCAGCTCACTGGCAAGCTCCGCCTCCCCCCGGGTTCAGCGCCCATTCTCCTGTCTGCACCTCCCCCCGAGTAGTTGGGACTACAGGCCCGCCCCGCCTCCGTCGCCCCGGCCTAGTTTTTGTATTTTTTAGTAGAGATGGGGTTTCACACGTATTAGCCAGGATGGTCTCGATCCTCCTGACCTCAATTGATCCGCCCTCTCGGCGCTCACCCAAAGCCAAAGTGCTGGGATTACAGGCTTGAGCCACCGCGCCCGGCCCAGAGATTATTTTATAAGCAATCTCCAAGATAAATTCTTTTACATTTTCAATCAAAACTTGTATCTAATTTACAAAGGAGAAACAAAGGCTAATAACAGAAAAATATTCAGATAATTAAATACATTACAGAGCAAAACAGAGTCAAATCGTTGCCAGAAAATCAGAAACACGGTGACTCTTTCACTCCTCCACCTAGATCAGTTGTGCTCTGTGACAAAACTGACCCTATGGACGGGCTCCCTGAGGAGAGAGGCCAGCAGGACGGGACCCCTGGGCCACAGTGTGTTTGTGTTGTTCAGCTGAGCATGTACCAAGACAGGCTCCAATCTGGGGAGCTCTGCATGAAACTTTTCAGCAAAGACAGCAAGCTGGAGCCAGGGGGTGGCTAGTGGCCCTGAAACTGGTCCATTCCCTGTGAAAACTGAGCTTGGAAATCTAGCCCCTCAGCTCTCCCAATGACACTGCTTATTTGCACTCCCACTGATCTCTATTGAGAAAGCTGCTGCTATCTAACCCCTGAAATTGTTGGGCCAAGGCAGGAAGAGGCAAAGCCTGCTCCTCCTGTTGGCAGACAGGAAGGTGGCATGTCACTTTACTCCATCACTAACCTGATGTAGAGGGTGGAGTTGGCGATGACGGGGACGTAAGAGGTGAGCTGGCCCCAGATCCTGCTAAGATAAAACACAGAGAAACCCTCATGGGGACCAACGAAAGACATTTGGAATTTGGCCCAGGCTGGGACCCACTGCTGTCTAAGAATCTATACTTGGCTTAGTGTGTGAGCCTTGTGAAACAAGATGATGAGGGACAAAAAACTCAGAGACTGGACCCAATGACAGGCTTTTACTCTGGTGCAAGGTCCACCTCCTTCCCAAGCTACTAAAAGCTCCTTGCCTCCCACTGCTCCCCAAAGCCTGCCTGGTTTGAAACTTTGCACAATCAACAGCTTATGCAATTGGCTGCAGTATCTTTTCCTGACCCAACCTCCACTCCTGGGTAATGACAAATGACAGAGGCCACAAGTGGTACAGGGGACAGAGAGGTGCAGAGCAGCCTGCTGGGGGCTTCCAAAGGAAGGGAGAGCTCCCTACAGCATCTACCCGGTAACACATTCTGCAGAAGTTCCATTTTATCAGCAAGAAGAGTCAACTAGATAGGGTCTATTCAGTTCATGGATTTCACAGGCCTTTTCTTATCTAGAATCAGTAAATACCCTTCTTCACATTAAAACAATGTGCAAAATCCCACCTGTTGCATGCTTTCTCTGGATCTAGTAACCTTATTATATTGCAAATATTCCCACGTTCTCAGTATCTCCCCATTACTTGGTGATCCCTAGAAAATATCTTCCTGAGCTGACATGAAATGGCCCAATTAGCAGAGGTTCCTACATAAGCCTTTCCGTGGACACAGAAAGCCCCCTCCCACACATAGAGATCCTATGGAGAGGTTAACCAAATCTCCCTAGTCAGGTGCTTTCTGATGTGCTGATAGGCACACACACCCAAAGGGAGGGCTGTCATCACATGCCCGAGAAGCAACCAGAGCTGGTGTGGTTAAGGCCCCAGCCATCACTTCACTCACTACCCACAGGTCATGTTGGTGCCTCATGGACACTGGCCATCATGAGAAATGTCCTGATCAAGCCACACCTCCCTCCAGCTTAATACTTTTCTACTTGCAATATTCCCTCAGTTCCCTATAAAATATGAGGGTGTTTCACTGAAAAAGAGGGTAAAACTCAATGCATGCTGTCTTTATACTGTTTGTAGTGCTAATGAACTTTAATGGGGAGAAGCTTGACTGCCTGATTCCAGTAGGGTTTGGGAATTATCTGTATATATCCATCAACTGCTACTTCATTTTCCTAAACTCCTGAGGGCACTAGGGTATCCTGAAGTCCTTGAGTCCCACCTGGCTGCACGTGACACAGCTTTGCAGGCAGGCAGGGTCTTAGAAGGTAGAGAGCACACTGTCAGGCTTTCTCTGCTCTATAAAAAATTAGCCACTGGACAGAATGACTGCTGTTTGGAGTCACGAGTCTCAGCATAGTCATGACCATGACTGGTCCATGACCCTCCCATCAACCATGGAGAAAATAGGCTTCCAATTCTGAAATTACCCGCCAGCCACAACAGCATTCACCCCCGAGGAACCTGCACTGGTCCTCTTTGGGACCTCCCCTCCTTCCTCTCCTTTGCAGCTCTCCCTGAGCCCTTCTCCAGTCTGAACTCTGCAGTGGTGTCAATGTGACTCTCACTCTCCTTCTGGAGTCTATGGACTTTCTCTGTTCACAGCTTCCAATCTCCAGCTCTGGCCATGCCACTTGCATTCTCCAGCTGTGGCTCATCCAGCCCTCAGGGCTGCAGTCTAACCATCTTGTACACTTTTCTCCTCACGCCCCAGGCAGACATTCTCCTCCCTGACTTCACTGAGAAGACTGAGGCATGACCTGTGAATACCCCCAACTTCCTCCCTTCTATTTTTAAACATCTCTGCCTCTTCACCTGCCCCCACCAAATCCTACTGCTAGGAAGAGATGCATGGGTTTCCTCAAAGCTGACACTGATAGCTGGGCTTTGGATGCTAACCCTTGGCTTTCTACCCCCCGGCACCCCTGCCAGTCACCGTCTCTTTTGCATCTTCAAATTCCCCCTCTCTGCTCTGTCCTTCCTCTGCCTAAAATATAAGCAGGTATTCCCCAACCCAAAAATCTCCCCTTCCCATGGCCCTCCAGGGCTAAGCCAAAACTGCTTGGTAACTAGGGTGAAACCCTCCCTTCTCTATGTGGGCTATACTTTACAGATTCATAAATTAGAAAAACTGGAAGGCCCCCAGGGATCATTTAATCTGGCTCTGATTTCCAAAGATGGGACATTATGGCCCAAAGCCAGCAGAGCTGGGTGAGGGACAGCTGGGAGTGGCAGCAAGGACTGCCACCTCAGGATGGTGCTCTTTGTACCATCTCGGTTTCTTGCCATCCCCACACACCATCGAGTCCTTTCCTTAATTCACACAGGAAGGCACATCCTCCCATCACATGGGGTCCAGAGCAGCAGACAGGATTTAAGGTCATTTCTGTTCATGCAGGCTCTACTAAAAAACAGGAGGCCTCACATTTTAAGTCAGACCTGTTGTCCTCCCATGGCTAATGCTCCTGTGTCTTTAGTTGATCAAGTTCTGCCATCAGTGAAGAAGGTGAGCTACCCAATTACCTCAGAAGTCCCTTCTAGCATTTGAGTGCTGTAAGCCTATGAATGCTGTTGCAATCCTTCATTAGAGACAAAGTTATTTTGTTCTCTGTAGTCATTACTACATTGCCCAGTTTCTGGCCAGCAGAACTCAAGACGTCTTGACCAACTAGAGACTCCTGACCCTGACCTCTGGGTCCTGGGTCCCATTATCATCTATAGCCAGTTACCTGAATTATTGGAGTTGTTGTACTTCGCTGAATGCTCCTCACTATTTTCAAGAGCAGATCGTTTTGACTTCTTTAAGAATAAAATAAAAGGGGGAGGGGGGAGAGGAAAGCAAAGAATAAACACAGTGAAGCTGGAAGTCAGAATAAAAATATTTTCCAGGCATACCATTAAACTAGCTACAGACAAGGTCATACTCAGTCCCATAACTTAATACAGTGAAGAAGTCCCAGCCAAAACTAAAGGGGGAAATAAAACAACAAATGCTGACTTTACCTGCTCAGGCCAATTGTTTCCTCCAATTACATACATTATGCCATGATCTGCCCAGCAAGCTAGAAACTACATGGGCCATTTCTCTGCTGATTATCATATGGCTCTTTTATTTATTTATTTTTCCAAAAAAGCTGCACCCCAGTCATATGGAAATAGTCTTAGCTTTCAAGGAGATATAGCACAGCCATCTGTCATTAAATGGGCACCATTAACCTAGAGCTTTCTTCACATGTACTCATGAACTCATGGAGGGAATGCAGAGAGACACCAGACTTACCTTTCGAGCTAAAATCTTTCTTTTCTTTCTTTCCTCCTCAGATCCATGGTGTGACTGAGCTCTTGTCAGTCTTCGATGCTGGTGAATCTTTAAGAGACCATAAGATATAAGCATATCCCACAGAAGGCAGCTTCCTAATGAAAATCTTCTCCAACATGTTTTGGCAAACCACATTTTATTTGGATAAAAAAAACTTTCCTTGCTCAGGCTGTCTACTTCCTGGCTCGGGTCTGGATGCCAGGTAGAGGAGTATGCCAGAGGAAGAGGTCCTTTCTCATGCCCCTAATGCCTTCCTGCCTTCCCCTCTTTTACAGAAGAAGAATGTGGTGAGATAGCATGGACCATGCATGCCCCCAACTACCACCAGCCAGCATGCCCTGATCAGAAACCCAGACTGCCCTTCCTGGACATGTTTGTTTCCCACATAGACTAAGCAGGACTAAGGGCAGGACTGTCAAGTATCCAGCTCTGCGGGGCAGCATTCAGCCTAAAGGCTGGCTGAAAGTAAGTATGCTTAAAATATTTGTGGAGTGAACAGTCAAATGTCAATCACTATAAAAACCACGGCAGAAGATGGGGACACTAAAAGGTAAAGAGGAACTGTAATCAATTTACCTGTTTCTGTTCTTCAATGAGTCTCTTCTCTATACATTCTTTGGCAATTCTCAATGCCTCTTTTAACTTTGTAGGGATCTGAAAGGAGATAAAAGTATATCATCCATTGAAACAGGTGGCTGGAGATACTCCCAAGTCCTGGAGTAAATGAAGGAGCAGGTGGTTATCAAGAGCCATTTGGAATAAAATCAGTTAAAGCTGTCCATTCTTTAACTGAATGGGATAGCCACTTCTGGTATCCCTAACACACTCACTTCTCTAGCATTTTTTAGCAATGAACACACAAACTAAAACATAAATAAACATGATATGTTTCAAGTAATTCAAGTGATTCTCAAGGGCTGTAAATTGCCAAAACAATCTGAAAAAGAAAAACAAAGTTGAAGGCCTCACGTTTCCTGATTTTGTAACCTATTACATAGCTACAATAATTAAAACAGTGTGGTACTGACATGCAGGCAAATACATAGACCAATGGAAAAGAAGAGAGAGTCCAGAAATAAACCCTTGTGGATATGGTCAAATAATCTTTGACAAGGCTTCCAAGAACATACAATGGGGGAAAGGACAGTATATTCAATAATGGTGCCGGGAAAATTGGATATCCACATACAAAAGAATGAAGCTGGACCCTTACCTTACACCATAAACAAAAATTAACTCAAAATGGATTCAAAACCTAAATGGAAGACCTAAAACTATAAAACTCCTAAAAGAAAAGACACAGGGGAAAAGCTTCATGACACTGGATTTGGCAATGATTTCTTGGATATGACACCAAAAACACAGGCAATAAAAGAAAAAATAATTAAACTTCATCAATTTAAAACTTTGGTGCAGCTGGGCACGGTGGCTCACGCCTGTAATCCCAACACTTTGAGAGCATGAGGTAGGTGGATCACTTGAGGTCAGAAGTTCGAGACCAGTCTGGCCAACATGGCAAAACCCCATCTCTACTAAAGATTCAAAAATTAGCCAGGTGTGGTGGTGCATGCCTGTAATCTACTTGGGAGGCTGAGGCAGGAAAATCGCTTGAACCTGGGAGGGTGGAGGTTGCAGTGAGCTGAGACTGTGCCTAAGCAACAGAGCAAGACCCTATCTCCAAAAGAAAAAAAAGAAAAATAAATAAAACATTGGTGCAACAAAGAACTACGGAGTAAAAAGACAACTCAAGGAATGGGACATAGTATTTGCAAATCATAGGTCTGATAAGGGGTTAATATCCAGACTATATAAAGGAACTCTGACAACTCAACAACAAAATGTAAGTAACCCAATTAAAAAGAGGCAAAAGACATAGACATTTCTCTGAAGAAAATATACAAATGGCCAACAAACATCTGAAAAGACACTCAATGTCTTTAGTCATTAGAGAAATGTAAATCAAAACCACAATGAGACATCACCTTACACCCATTAGGATAGCCACTATTAAAATAATAAGATAAGTATTGGTGAGAATGTGGAGAAACTGAAATCCTTGTACGCTGCTGGTAGAAATGTAGAGGAGTAGAGCTGCTATGGAAAACATTATGGAGGTGCCTCAAAAAACTACAAAATGGAACTACCACATGAGGAATTCCACTTCTGGGTATATATCCAAAAGAATCAAAAGCAGGATCTCAAAAAGATATTTGCACACTCATGTAAACTGTAGCATTATTCATGATAGACAAGAGGTAAAAGCAGCCTAAATGTTCATCAACAGATGAATGGATAAACAAAGTGTGGCATATACATACAATGGAATATTATTCAGCCTTAAAAAAAAGGAAATACTGTCACATGCTACAATATAGATGACCATTGAGGACATTATGCTAAGTGAAATAAATGATTCACAAAAGGATAAATACTTATATAAGGTTTCTAGAGTAGTCAAGATCATAGAAACAAAGTACAATAGTGATTGCCAGGAGCTGTGGGGAGGGAGAAATGGGGAGTTATTATTCTACAGGTATAGAGTTTCAGGTTGCAAGCTCTAGAGATCTGTTATACAACAATGTGAAGATAGTTAACACCACTAAACTGTACACTTAAAAATGGTTCAGAGTGGCCGGGCGCGGTGGCTCAAGCCTGTAATCCCAGCACTTTGGGAGGTCGAGACGGGCGGATCACAAGGTCAGGAGATTGAGACCATCCTGGCTAACACGGTGAAACCCTGTCTCTACTAAAAACTACAAAAAACTAGCCGGGCGACGTGGCGGCCGGCGCCTGTAGTCCCAGCTACTCGGGAGGCTGAGGCAGGAGAATGGCGTGGGCCCGGGAGGCGG
>NW_016811584.1:3397894-3411543 GCF_001698545.2 Rhinopithecus bieti | reverse complement strand
AAAAAAAAAAAAAAAAAAAATGGTTCAGAGAGTAAATTTTATATTGTATTTTTTATAAAAATTTAAAATTTAAAATTAGGTCAGGCACAGTGGCTCGCACCTGTAATCCCAGCACTTTGGGAGGCCACTTGGGGCCAAGAGTTCAAGACTAGCCTGGGCAACATAGTGAGACCCTGTCTCTACAAAAAATTTAAAAATGAGCAGGGTGTGGTGGCATATGCCTGTTGTCCCAGCTACTCAACAGGCTGAGGCAGGAGGATCACCTGAGCCCAGGAGATTGAGACTGCACTGAGCCCTGTCATTGCACCACTGCACTCCAGCCTGGCAACAAAAAATCGCCTACCTCAAAAAAAAAAAAAATTAACATTAAAATTAAAAATTAAAAAAATTGGCTGGGTACAGTGGCTCATGCCTGTAATCCCAGCACTTTGGGAGGCCAAGGTGGTTGGATCACCTGAGGTCAGGAGTTCAAGACCAGCCTGACTAACATGATGAAACCCCGTCTCTACTAAAAATACAAAAATTAGCCAGGTGTGGTGGCACATGCTTGTAATCCCAGCTGGTCGGGAGGCAGAAGCAGAAGAATTGCTTGAACCCGGGAGGTGGAGGTTGAAGTGAGCCGAGATCACACCATTGTACTCCAGCCTGGGCAACAAGAGTGAGACTCTGTCTCAAAAGAAAAAAAAATTTTTTTTAATTATATAAAGCTTATTGGAACATACACGAATTCAACCAGTTATTATTTTATAACTTCACAGATATTTTCTTTGTGAGAGATTTATGTTCTGAATTTTACAAGATTAAACTTTCCAGCCTTCCCTGTTGGGAGACATTCCTAACAACAGCCCAGTTTGTTTCTGAGCCTATCATTTCTTTCTTGTTTTTTTTGAGACAGAGTCTCACTCTGTTCCCCAGGCTGGAGTGCACTGGCATGATCTCAGCTCACTGCAACCTCTGCCTCCATCATTTCTTTTTTTTTGAGACAGAGTCTCACTTTGTCACCCAGGCTGGAGTGCAGTAGTGTGATCTCAGTTCACTGCAACCTCTGCCTCCTGGGTCCAAGCAATTCTCCTGCTTTAGCCTCCCGAGTAGCTGGGATTACAGGCACCTGCCACTAAGGCTGGCTAATTTTTGTATTTTTAGTAGAGACAGGGTTTTGCCATGTTGGCCAGGCTGGTCTGGAACTCCTGACCTCAAATGATCCACCTGCCTCAGCCTCCCAAAGTGCTGGGATTACAGGCATGAGCCACCGCGCCTGGGCCATTTCTTAATTTATTAGCTTTTTAAACCATGAGTAGTCCAGTCCTGGAAAATAAGATCCCCAGATCATGTTGAACTTTTTATCTTCGTTATTCTGTAAAATTAAAAAAAAAAAAAAAAAAAAAAACTTGTAAGTAGGTAATACAGTCACATGGTTTAAAATCCCAAAGGTATAAAAGGGCACATACACAGTGAAAAGTCTCCTACCTACATCCATGGAGGAAACCAATGTTACCAGTCTCCTGTATATCTTTCCAGAAAGTCAGTGTACATACAGTAATTAATGTTGGATTTTAAAATCTTACTATCTTTGTTGCACAGGCTCTCTGGCTTAGGGGAAGAGCGAGGTCTAAATTCCTGAATCCTAGAGGCTGGACTGTCAGGGTTGGAGGAGAATATATTTATTGACAAGGCTGAAGAAATTTCCTAAGATGTTTCATTGAAGAAGATAATAATTTAAATGTTTTTTCTCTCCTACTGCAGATCCAAAGAAGCGATTACTGTCAGAATTCCTCTAACTTTCAAAACAGAACGGAGGAAAGCACCTCTCGCACTGACACAATCTTCTAACCCTTGGTTTTCTTTCTTTTTTTTTTTGTTTTCTAAATTTATTTTCATCCTAACAGTACTACATGTTCTTTTGGAATATAGAAAGGAGAGGGAGAATTACCTTTTATCTTCCCACCCAAATTTCACTCACAGTGAGCACTGCCAAGAGCCATGGCCCAGACAAGGAGTTTCTGTAGATGGCCTCAGTTGTCTAATGACAACAGACATACACTACTCACCAATTTTACACATGAGTACATGCAGACTCAAAGATTAAGTGCTTGCCCACAGGTCAGCAGCTCTCAACTGGGAGCAATTTTGCATACCACCCCCCAGGAGACATTTAGCAATGTCTGGAGACATTTTTGGTTGTCACAGTGCAGGAGAGGGGGCAAGGAGTATTGCTGGAATCTAGTGGTGAGGTCAGGGATGCTGCTTCACATCCTACCATGCATAGGCAACCCCCACAACAAAGAATCATCTGGCCCAAAACGTCAAATGCCGTGGGTTGAAAAACCCTGCTGTAGATAACAGCTAATATTATAAGAACAAAGTAAGATATCATTCTGTTTTTTTGGGTTCTGAAGCCCACTCTTTCCATCATAACACCACTGCTTCCCAGGAGAAGACTTCCTTCCAGGCTTGTTTCTAGATAGGTATGTTGTTTTACACATTATCTTATTTTTTTATACCTAAGAACAAATCTAAATCATTTTCCATATTACTACAATGTCTTTATCAATTTCACTTTTAATTATATTATCAAATAGATGTACCATAAATTATTAACCTAGCCCCTAATTGTAGGACATTTAGATTGTTTCTAAATTTTCCCTATTACATATCTTTTCTTTTTTTGGCTAAAAATACAGCTAACTTTCAAAGTCAACTTAGTTATGTCACAAACCAAAAAACAATATAATTGTCTTTACCTTAAACTGTGGTTTTTCAGAAGTGGTTAGTAAAACATCGCTGAATAATCTGTAAAGAAAAGAAACAAACAAAAATCTTTCTTGAACCAGGTGCACTCTCAGACTAGGATTAAAGCAGATTAAGACACCTTTAGCCCATGAGGTCTCCCTTCCCTGCACCACATCCTCCAGCCCCCGGCCCCATCCACCATTCCATGTTCATTAACAAATGCAAAGGGGTTTGCGAGTTACCCATTGTGACCCCCTTCCCACTGTGTTACTAGGATATCTGGGACAGCTGTGTATTAGAGGGGGTTTCCCCGCTATAGGCAATATTGCATTTTAAGAAATTACTTTTGCGAATGCTAATTTGCAAAATATCGCAAATAACATATGCAGTAGATATTTCTAAATAGAATAGTTTTCTGCTATTTTTCTTGCCTCAGAAGAGGATAAAATTTATTCTAGAGTTCAGTAACATAAAAATGTTCAAGTAGAAAGGAACTGTCCTGATTGGAATCTAACAGGAAAGTAATTTTCTTCTAAGTATTTCTCATACTTCATTTTAAAAAGCAGTCGCTTTTGAAGTAAATCAATTCTCTCTTCAAAAATATATTACTGGCCAGGCATGGTGGTTCATGTCTTGTAATCCCAGCACTCTGTGAGACTGAGGCAAGGGGATCACTTGAGGTCAGGAGTTCGAGACCAGAGTGGGCAGTGTGGTGAAACCCCATCGCTACTAAAAATACAAAAATTAGCCAGGTGTGGTGGTGCGTGCCTATAGTCCCAGCTACTTGGGAGGCTAAGGCAGGAGAATCCCTGGAACCCAGGAGGCAGAGGCTGCAGCGAGCCAAGATTGCACCACTGCACTCCAGCCTGGGCAACAGAGGAAGACTCCGTCTCAAAAAAAATAATAAAAGGTATGTTATTACAAAAAAGTAAACAACAGACACTGGGTCTACTTAGGGGGAGGGGTGGGGAGAGGAGCAGAAATAATAACTATTGTGTACTGGGCTTAATAGCTGGATGATGAAGTTTGTACAACAAACCCCCATGACATGTGTTTACCTATGTAGCAAACTTTTGCATGTACCCACAAACCTAAAAGTTAAAAATAAAAATAATAAAAAATGATTAAAAAATTACCCATGTGACCAAAAAAAGTATATTAAAAACAATAGCATGAGCCAGGTACAGTAGCTCACACCTGTAATCTCAGTACTTTGGGAGGCTGAGGCAGGCGGATCACCTGAGGTCAGGAGTTCAAGATCAGCCTGGACAACATGGTGAAACTCTGTTTCTGCTAAAAATACAAAAATTAGCCAGGCATGGTGGTGCGCACCTGTAGTTCCAGCTACTCGGGAAGCTGAGGCAAGAGAATCACTTGAACCCGGGAGGCGGAGGTTGCAGTGAGCCAAGATCACGCCACTGCACTCCAGCCTGGGCAACAGAACGAGACTTTACCTAAAAAAAAAAAAAAAAAGAAAAAGAAAAGAAGAGAAAAAAACAATAGCATGAACTGGGTGACTGGGCACAGTGGCATGCGCCTCTAGTTCCAGCTACTCCAGAGCTAGAGGTGGGAGGATGCTTTGAGCTCAGGAGTTTAAGACCAGCCTGCATAACACAGCAAGACTCTCAAAAAGAAGGAGGGGGAGAGGGAAGGGAAGGGGAAGGGGAGTGAAAAAAAGAAAAAGGGGAGGGAGGGGAGGGGAGGGGAAGTGGAGGGGAGCGAGGGAGGGGAGAGGAGAGGGGAAGGGAGAGACGGAGAGAGGAAAGAGGGAAAGCATGAACAACTCTGAACTGCTGGGTAAAACAGGTCAAAGAATAGAAATGGTTGCTTGGGTAGCACCCAAACAGCTATAAGTGAGTCTTTCTTTGAATATGCGTCCTGCCCCTCCCCTACTTTTTAAAGAGATGGAGTTTTGTTATGTTGTCCAGGCTGCCCCAGAAGTCCTGGGCTCAATCAATCCTCCCACCTTGGCCTCCTGAGTAGCTGGAACTATAGGCATGTGCCAGTATGTCTGGCTGAATATCCTGCACCCCCACTTTGTTTTATTTTTTATTTTATTTTATTTTTTTGAGACGGAGTCTCGCTCTGTCACCCAGGCTGGAGTGCAGTGGCACGCTCCAGAGCCAGCTCTGCCTCCCGGGTAGCTGGGACTACAGACGCCCACCATCACGCCCGGCTAATTTTTTGTATTTTTAGTAGAGACAGGGTTTCACCGTGTTAGCCAGCATGGTCTCGATCTCCTGACCTCGTGATCCGCCCGCCTTGGCCTCCTAAAGTGCTGGGATTATAGGCATGAGCCACCATGCCCACCCCTCACTTTGTTTTATTTATGAGACAGGGTCTCACTCTGTCATCTAGGCTGGAGTGCAGTGCACATTCACGGCTCACTGCAACCTCGAATTCCTAGGCTCAAGCGATTCTACCACCTCAGCCTTCCAAGTAGCTGGGATTATTACATGGTGCACAGCACCATGCCTAGCTAATTTTGTTGTTGTTGTTGTATTTTTTGTAGAGACGGGGTTTTGCCATGTTGGCCAAGCTGGTCTTCAACTCCTGAGCTCAAGTGATCCACCCGCCTCAGCCTCCCAAACTGCCGGGATTACAGGTGTGAGCCACCGCGCCCAGCTACATTACTCTTTTTTAAAGATGGGAACTTCATCACAAGCAGAAATGACAGGATTAGCTTTCCCCACAGGGCTCCTCAGGGCCGTCTGTCCCTCAGCCACACATCTGTTTACTTCCAGAGGACACATTTTAATTGAACATGGTTTACACCTGTCCAAGAGCTCTTTTCATGGCTGAAGCCCACATGGTGGAAAGACTTAGATGAAGAAAAAATGTTTGGATTCACTTAAGGACTGGAAGACTGAGAGAAAGATGTAAGAACTTTGGAATGGGGAATGTAAACGCAAACTCAAGTAAATTAACCTGTATACAGGGTATTTCCTAAGTACAAGTGCATTTTGCTAGAAAAGTTTGTGTGAAAGTTTGTTTTCCAAACTGGGTCTGTTTTTCCACATGCACATTGTTTGCTTTGTTTTGAGATGGAGTCTCGCTCTGTCGCCCAGGCTGGAGTGCAGTGGTGAGATCTTGGCTCACTGCAACCTCTGCAAACTCCCCAGTTCAAGTGATTGCAAACTTGGCTCACTGCAAACTCCGCAGTTCAAGTGATTCTTCTGCCTCAGCCTCCCGAGCAGCTGGGATATCAGGAGTGTGCCACCACGCCCAGCTAATTTTTTATATTTTCTTAGTAGAGACAGGGTTTCACCACACGTTGGCCAGGATGGTCTCAAACTCCTGACCTCAAGTGATCCACCTGCCTCAGCCTCCCAAAGTGCTGGGATTATAGGTGTGAGCCACTGCCCGGCCCACATTATTACATTATTATTAATGGTTGTGGTTTGGCGACAGATGCTTCAGTGTCTGTGGAACAGCAGAATGTCACATCCACGGGGCAGGGGCTTGGTTTCCTCTTTTCATCACAGTGCCTAGGACAGCAGCTGGCCTCCAGAAGGCCCTCTCTAAACACTTGTGGAAAGAATGAACCAGGAACCTGAATTTATCTCTGCCTTCTCCGAACTCTGGCTGCATGCATTTCAAGCCGTCCCCTCTGCCTTGTTTCCCCATATTATTGTTTCCAAAGTATATCTGTTATAAAATAAGCTGATGCAGACAAAGCACCAGATACACTGCATGGTGTGTGATGTTCAAAAAAGATCAGCTGGTTCAGTAGTAAGCATAACTAACACTTAATGAGCACATATTAAGTGCCGGGTCCCTTCTGGGAATCACCTTATTAAATCCTCCCAACTACCTTCTGAGGTGGGAACTGCTATTATCATTCCCATTTCACAGTTCACAAAACTCTACTTCCAAAGGTTAGGAAACTTGTCCAAGGTCACCCAGGTAGAAGTGGTGAAGCTGGAATCCACCTCCAAGTCTGTCCGACCCCAGGCACACCCTTCTTAACCACTCTGCTGCCTCTCCATGAAAGAACAGAAAATGCAACTGAAGGGAAGGCCCCAAAGCACTATTTCAGCTGCCCTGGTTATCTATGCATAACCCAGTTTCAGAGAAAATGTCTTCTGAGCTCCAAGACCCTAGAACAGTGCCTGGTATGTGCTAGAGTTTAATAAATAGTACCCAGTCAGTAAATTCACAAGCAAAAGCATGGGTACTCAGAGACATATTACCCTCCTCCTGGAGTGCAGACCCTTCAAGGCCCTGTGACTTGTGAACTATGCACAGCTGGGGGCCAAATGGTTTGCTGATGCAGGGTCAGAATGGAGCCACTTGAGAGGACCCTCCTTCAGTATTTCCTAAGCTGGGGGCTGCGACATGTACACACACCCAATGCTAATGTACGTACACACAATGCTAACATTGAGTGAGGAGATACACGTGAAAATGACACAGATGTTAAAGTACAGCCATCAGACCAGGAGAGCAGAGAGGTCACAAAGGGTCAGGACATCATGCTGCAAGTGCCCATCAGCAAGCAGGCCACGCCAACACTGCAGGGACCGCAAGAGTCTTTACTACAGTACCAGGGGCTTGGACACGGTGGTCTGGTGTTCAACATAGTTATCAAGATTACAACCAACGCATATGATTGACTTACGGCATCTGTAAGAGCCGGGAGACGGTAGGCATGCCATTTTTACAGGCTTCACAAGACAGCGTAGACTCCAACACGGCCACTTGAAATGAACAGATACACATTTTAGTTCCACAGAACACGCTGGCAAATCCACTTGCTGATGAAAAGTTTGACACCACTTTGCAATAACTGTCTGCGGGCTGATCAGGACAGTGTCAAAACTCTTCACACACAGACAGATGGCATATGTGGGGAGGGGGAATGTTGGCAACATTGGCATTACCGATGACTCAAAAGAAATGGTTTAGCAACTACATGCTGACAGAAAGCTAAACATATTTCAAAGATAATTGGAGGAAGGATTCAAGATACCATTCATAAAAGTGTTTGTTCTCTTGAAAGAGATGTAAACACTACACAGAAGTAAAATTCTGAACTTGAAAGACATTTTGCTGCTTGCCTGCTTTTCATCAAAACCAGCACACAAAATGCCAATTGTTGATATCTAATCATCCAACATCTTGGATGCTATTAACAGGAGCAGCCAGATTTTTCTACCCACAGGTCACTGTTCAGCTTCAGCGGTTCAAATTCAACACAATAGTCCCAGGGCCTGTTCTCTTGAATTGCCTCTTTTGACACAGTAACGCTTGGTGAAGGGTGGACTTGCATATCTCCAAGGCACAGGGGTCCAAGAGCTACCCTGCCTTCCCCCCTCTCTGCTCCAGCTGTGAGTGCCAGCCTGGCTGTGGAGGGGATGAAAGGGTCCTGGATGAGTCTGTACCAGTTCCTGCATCTCTCCTTCCTAAAGGTGCTCTCACTTGTCCTCCAGCTCCCCTCGGCCCCCGCAGGAAATGCTGTAAGAGCTCCTGGATCCAATTTGTCTGGGTGTCTGCATTCCTGCCTGCCTGCCCTAGGTCTGGGCCTGCTAGGCTCTTATCTACTAGGCTTCTGGTCTATGGCTTGCTTGTTTTGTTTTGTTTTTGTTTGAGGCAGAGTCGTGCTGTGTCGCCCAGGCTGGAGTGCACTGGTGCAATCTCGGCTCACTGCAACCTCCATCTCCCAAGAGGCGGGTTCAAGCAATTCTCGTGCCTCAGTCTCCCAAAAAGCTGGGATTACAGGCATACACCTCCATGCCCAACTAATTTTTGTATTTTTAGTAGAGATGGGATTTCATTATGTTGGCCAGGCTGGTCTCGAACTCCTGACCTCATGTGATCCACCCGCCTCAGCCTTCCAAAGTGCTGGGATTACAGGTGTGAGCCACCATGCCTGGCCTCTCTTGTTTCTTACAAGTCTCACTTCAGCCTTGATCTGATGTCTGACGCCTGCCTGAGTCCTCGAAACTGGCTTCAAGTTGCCTGGCTCTGGCTTCTGCATCACACTCATACAGGCCATACTTCTCTTTACATTCTCCTGCTTCCAAAGCTCTAAAGCATTTTACGAAAACTTCCCAGAAATTTCAGATAGCCTGACAAATGGACAAGCCACCTGAATTTTCACAGAAGTGTATTTAAATAAACCACTCAAATTTGGTCTACTTTTAAATTGGGTAAGAATTTCTGGCTGTGGAGGACAGCAACTTCCTCTGGGTCTTTCCTGGACTCTGAAAAGGGGATGAGTGGCTCTGCACACTACCAGGGCCCAGAAGACCCTTCCCAACCCCATACTGACCCACAGCCATGGACGGGGCAGGAGGGAAGGAGTCCACAGGCACCGAGTCTGGCGGTCGTCCATAAGTCATTTCATACAGTAAGTGGCCAAAGCAGTGAACATCCACACTTTCCAATGTCTGTGGAAGAAAGAGCAGCAGTGTGTTCACCCTTCACTTTGGCTTTGTGGACCCCCATGCTCCTGCCCCAAGCCTCCTCAGAGAAACAAAGCCCAGGGACAGCCCTGCTCCTCACTGGTAATGTAAATACAACTCCAAAGCCTTTTGTAAAACCTCATGAGGTATCCCAAAGGTCTTGGTCCGACCCTCCACAGTTTTCCAATCAGTGAGTCCACCTCCCTCCTTACCCAACCGCCATTTCAACTCAGCCTCCCAGAGATACAGCAATGCTCTGAGGGCTGATGGGCAAGGCCTGTCCCAACTGTACCTTTCACTACTTGGTGCCTATTTCCCACATGAGCAGATCATGGGGATAACTGACACCTAAAACTGAACCTGCTATTTCAATACTTTAGCAACTTACATTGATTTTCCTGAATTGTGAAAAATAAGATCGGTAGAGGGAAGGCAGGCCCAATAAGGAATTCTCAAGGTCTAGCAGCCGGCAAGTGTCCCCATCGAGCATCACGTTGGAGGCGTGAAGATGCCCATAAGGGAATCCTTTGTCATGAAGAAACTTCAGTACCTATTAAAGCATATGGGAAAGTTACATTTTCCCCCCAACTCATTCAGATATAAGACAAGTTAAACTTTGTTTTTTAGTCAATATATTTTGAAGCAAAACCAAACAGGTCACTGGGAAGATTCCTGAAGAAAATTGGCACCTTTACCCATTTGTTTGGAAAAGGAAGTGAAGCTGAATACTTTCCAGTTTTGAGGCTGTGAGATGCAACATCAGTTCTTTCTTTCCCCAAAAGAATAGAGAACCAGCCTGCATATGCTTGGAATTAATAACTCTGACGCCAAAAGGCTCTGCTTTAAGCACTTTCTGATTCCAATCAGCCAGCTCTCTTCAGGGCAAAGTCTTAATCCTCCTGCATAGATGAGTGAGGCTATCATATAAGTGCTTCTGTCAGTAATTCAGAAAAAGGGGTTGAACTAGAAAACATCTCTAGTTCAGTCTCTCCTCCAAATATATTTAGCTGTTTATTAATAGGAACACACAACAGGATCCCAGAAAAAGCAGTAAATCTTTCAGCTGCCATGTAAATAATCAGTGGCTTACCCAGTAAGAGAGATGCCTAGATATAGCCCTGCAATGTCCTGGTGAACTAGAGCAGTGATAGCCAAGTGGGGTGCCCAGAGTAATTCACTAAGGACTAGAAGAAAATATTACAACTTTTCTTCCTAGTTGTTTGTAAAAATATTATTTTTTAACTTATAATATACAAAATATATTATTAGTATGCTCTCTCCATCCAAAAAAAATAATATATATACACACATACACATACATGTATGTGTGTAGTAGTACACGCATATAATTTATAGTTAAATAGACATAACATTGGGATATTAAATTGGTTATTACTGATAAGGTTGCATAATCCCAGAAGCTTGGAGAATACTGATCTAGAGGGTGATGTTGGAAAGGCTTCTTGCTGTTGGTTATACTTCTGCAAGGGAGCCATATGGCTATGTATATGACATAACAAAATAAAAAATCTTGGCACAGGAATAAAAAGCAACCAAAGATAATATAAAAGTTGGTATCAGGCCGGGCGTGGTGGCTCACACCTGTAATCCCAGCCCTTTGGGAGGCTGAGGCGGGCGGATCACAAGGTCAGGAGATCGAGACCATCCTGGCTAACACGGTGAAACCCCGTCTCTGCTAAAAATACAAAAAATTAGCCTGGCGCAGTGGCGGGCGCCTGTGGTCCCACTTACTCGGGAGGCTGAGGCAGGAGAATGGCGTGGGCCCGGGAGGTGGAGCTTGCAGTGAGCCGAGATCACGCCACTGCACTCCAGCCTGGGCGACAGAGCAAGACTCCGTCTCAAAAAAAAAAAAAAAAAAAAAAGTTGGTATCCACACAGTAAAGTTCTTAAAACTCAGACACTAAATTGCAACAGCTAAAGCTTTAAGAATTTTGTAGACCTAAGTGACTGTTGCCTTAGTCTCAAATATTTGCTTGTTGAGGCAAAATATGACAATGCAATCAGTTTATAAGTAATCAGACAACTTAAGTGATTTTGGATATGACTTAAGAACTTTTCCAGGTGAATAATGCAATTTTGGATGAAATTTGAATGCAACTTAAACAAAAGTACCTCTTACCTCTAATATTTGCCGTCCATATGTTTTTATTTGCTGGAGTTCCAGGCCCTGAATCTTCTTAGGGTTGCAGTACTTCTTTAGAAACGGGTCTTTTGGTTTTGACTTTGGAAAAGAACAAAGAACACATAAGAAAGCAGCAGAGAGGCCAATATCTGCACACAGACTCCCTGACCAGGCAGGATTCTACAGAGGCTAGGGGTACCAGAGATGGCCAGCTGCAAGATGTGAATTTTTAAAATACAACAGTCTGTGTTGTTGATAGAAAGAGGCTGACCCGGATTCCATCCCTTCTCTAGCCCAGTGAAGATGTGCCTGGTCTTACCCGCAGCAGACCCCAAAGTCTTGCATATTGTTCGAATTCTTCAGTACTGCTTTGTTAAGTGCAAAACACAAACTTAAAAACTGACCTAAGAGAGCAGCTTGCAATGTAATGGACATAATTATTAAATGTTCAACCTTTCCTCATGTGGGAAAAGGAATGCTCTTTAACCAAACTAGGTAGAGTTTTATTGCATGAATAAAATAAATTCCAAATAAAATTGAAACTAACATCAAATCCTCAGGGCCTAGCCTCTGGAGTCTTAGAGACTAAGTATCAATAATAGGTTCTAAAGGAACTTGAGAATTCCTTATGACCATGAACTTGCACAGGTACCTTGTAGATCAGATCCTTCAACGTTCCCTTTTCATTAAACATCCTAATTAGCAACGCTGAGGATTCATTAGCTGTGGCAAAGGTAACTCGATAGATGTAAGGGTGCTGTCAAAACAAAAAAGAAATTCACATTGATTTGTATCAGGATCTAGGTCCTTCTAAATCCAGAATCTGGTTATGCAGAGTCAAGTACTACTGTGGTGGTGCAGTTGTATATGAATGTAGTGATATTCCCTGAACACATGGCATTTTCAAGTCATTCAGTGACCAGCTAGTTCCTCCTTCTTCAGATGGAGGAAGGGACATAAACTGTAGGAACAAAGGAAAACAGGAAACAGATAATGGATGTGGTAAACTCTACAAGTGAAGGGGTCCTGTTTGGTGTGTGCACTCTCACGGCTCAGGCAAAAGTGTGGTGGAAGACAATGTCCAAGTTTTGAGGATAACAGTGTTAATATCCTGTCTCTGTAAGTCAGTAAAGAATACAGCCAAATCTCAGAACTGCCAAATGGAGACCAGGATCAATGTGTCTTTGTTCACAGCTTTGCCTAACATTCCAAATGCACTGCTGTTTGGGTGCCAAGCCAAGAAGCATGATAGCCAGAAAACAGGCAAAAGTAGCATCTTCTGGAATCTCAGCCCTTTCCACAGTAGCTGGCATGAATCTTCTTACCCTTCTATAGAATTTTGCAACATAAAGATTCACAGTGTCCTCAGATGAGGAAACTGACATTAAGCAACTAGGGTGGAGAAAAGACAAATTTTAATGTGTGAAAGGAAAGTGCTTTTTCCCTGGAATTCTGGTTACATGAAACAAGCTGGGTCCAGACAGGTATTACAATGCTCATTAGCTCAAAGGAGTATCATGAAAATTTAAACCCATGGGAGCTGAGCTATGCAGGGATTTTGGAGGCTGGCATGCAGTAGGTTGGGGGGTAGAAAGGTATACCCAGGAAAATATAGTAATTGATCATGAAGTTCTCCTGATTATCACATCAGAATGGTTGCTGCTGACTTTTTAACAGCTTTGTTGAGATATAATTCACATACCATTACTATTCACATATTTAAACTGTACAAGTCAATGATTTTCAGTATATTCAGTTATGCAACTATCATACAATCTAATTATAGAACATTTTCAACACCCCAAAAGAAACACAATGGGTAGAATAAAAATCCTTGAGTACATACTCATACAAATTTTTTAAACAGGGAGAAGAGAAGCTCTTTAGAGTAGAATGCCAACTAATAAATAAATACAGAAGAAATAATACAGTTAGAAAATCACATTAAATGCCAAAATGCTAGTGAGCTTGATAAAGAACAGAATATGTAGTCTCACAATATCTCCTTACACACTGGTTATTAATTATAGGTATTTATCTTAAAAAATTAAGGATGGGTATAATGTTTAGCAAAATTGTTCCCTATGGCTTTTTTTTTTTTTTTTTTAAATAAGAGCAAAAGCTGGAGGTGATCTAAATGTCAATGGAAGATTGAGTAAACTAAGGTATAGCCAATGATAATTCTATACAGACCATAATAATGATGCTATATTTATTGACAACCAAAGATGCTCACGGTTTGACAACTAAAGATGCTCATGGTACACCATTAATGAAAAAAATCAGGTTTTAAAGCACTACATATATAATTTACTTTTTTTATCACAAAAATTCTTAAAAAGTAACAACTGAATATTTTGGTTCTGTCA
>NW_016811584.1:3379106-3395610 GCF_001698545.2 Rhinopithecus bieti | reverse complement strand
TTTTTTTTTTTTTTTTAAATAAGAGCAAAAAGCTGGAGGTGATCTAAATGTCAATGGAAGATTGAGTAAACTAAGGTATAGCCAATGATAATTCTATACAGACCATAATAATGATGCTATATTTATTGACAACCAAAGATGCTCACGGTTTGACAACTAAAGATGCTCATGGTACACCATTAATGAAAAAAATCAGGTTTTAAAGCACTACATATATAATTTACTTTTTTTATCACAAAAATTCTTAAAAAGTAACAACTGAATATTTTGGTTCTGTCAGGCCTCTGAGCCCAAGCCAAGCCAAGCTATCACATCCCCTGTGACTTGCACGTATAAGCCCAGATGGCCTGAAGTAACTGAAGAATCACAAAAGAAGTGCAAATGCCCTGCCTCGCCTTAACGGATGACATTCCACCACAAAAGAAGTGAAAATGGCCGGTCCTTGCCTTAAGCGAGGATATTATCTTGTGAAATTCCTTTTCCTGGCTTATCCCGGCTCAAAAAGCTCCCCAACTGAGCACCTTGTGACCCCACTCCTGCCCGCCAGAGAACAACCCCCCTTTGACTGTAATTTTCCTTTACCTACCCAAATCCTATAAAACGGCCCCACCCTTATCTCCCTTCGCTGACTCTCTTTTCAGACTCAGCCCGCCTGCACCCAGGTGAAATAAACAGCCATGTTGCTCACACAAAGCCTGTTTAGTGGTCTCTTCACACGGACACGCATGACAGGTTCACACTTCTGGTTGATTGGGGTTACAGGTAAGTTTTATTTTCTTGTTTTTGCTTATCTGTCTTCTGACTTTGCTACAATTAATAAGAACCATTTATATGTGCTATCTTTTTTAAAAGAAGCACATCTAGTAAAAAGAAACTTAGGGCCAGGTGCTGTAGTTCACACCTGTAATCCCAGCACTTTGGGAGGCTGGGGCAGGTGGATCATGAGGTCAGGAGTTCGAGACCAGCCTGGCCAACATGGTGACACCCTGTCTCTACTAAAATGCAAAATTAGCTGGGTGTGGTGGCACACGCCTGTAATCCCAGCTACTCAGGAGACTGAGGCAGGAGAATCACTTGAACCCAGGAGGTGGAGGTTGTAGTGAGCTGAGACTGCACCGCACTCCAGCCTGGGTGATAGAGAGAGACTCCATCTTGGAAAAAAAAAAAAAAAAAAAAAGAAATGTAGAACTAGCTCCTGACAGCCTGTGTCACACAACCAATCAAGCTCTAAGACCAAAGCGTCTTTTGGCTTCACATTGTACCTCATTAATAGCTTGGTTTTGCTAGCTTGACAAGACACTATATGGCCAAAAACAAACTTGCCAAACCAAGTGCACAAGTCAGCGTAATTGTGTTCAGTTCGCTAGTGATTCATTCCAGGGAACTATATCTTCATGCAGACAAGATAAAGAATGTCAATGTTAACTCAATTTCCTGGCCAGATTAGTCTTTGCTGAAGACATTCTGCACATATTTTGAAATATATCTTGGGGCCGGGCGCAGTGGCTCAAGCCTGTAAGCCCAGCACTTTGGGAGGCCGAGACGGGCAGATCATGAGGTCAGGAGATCGAGACCATCCTGGCTAATACGGTGAAACCCCGTCTCTACTAAAAAATACAAAAAACTAGCCGGGCGACGAGGCGGGGGCCTGTAGTCCCAGCTACTCAGGAGGCTGAGACAGGAGAATGGCGTGAACCCGGGAGGCGGAGCTTGCAGTGAGCTGAGATCTGGCCACTGCACTCCAGCCTGGGCGGCAGAGCAAGACTCCGTCTTATAAAAAAAAAAAAAAAAAAAAAAAAAGAAATATATCAATGTGGTTCTTTGCACTGAAGGCCCTGGATTAGAGCTGTGTAATAGCATAAATAATACTGTGTATTCCTAAAGGTCAACTGGTTAGCCTGTGAGGGTAGCAACTCAGATAGAAAAATGGCGATTTTGCCTTTTCTTCACCCAGCTTATCTAAATCCTCATTAGTTCTGTTTTCTCAGGCTAGGAAGAGTATCTTTCAGTTCCACTGATATAAACACCTTCACCAAGAACAAGAGGCTGGGAGAAGTGGCTGCTTCCCTACTCTGATCTTTGTTTAAAATACAAAGTCTATATTTAAATTACTACGTTTCATGGGTTGTGTAGATGTCATGAATGCCATTTCAAATGGCCTATGATCTATGAGATTAGCCCTATACAATTTCAGTCTGAACTGAAATCCACTGTATTTCCCCATTCACTTTTCCAGCTCTTCTGTCCATGTTCACCCAGAAAAAATACTGTGACTCTGTCATCAGCACTGAGAATACTAGAAAGATATACTCACCAAACAGGAAGGCAGAAGTTTGATTAGACACTGAAAATCTTTATCTGACAAATACTTGTCTGGGCCAAGGTCAGCCTGAAAACATGAAAAGGATTATCAGGGTACTGCTTTGGTCACCAAAAGAAAAATTCCTTGTCTTTCTCTTTAATTTTATTATCCAAAATATGACTGGAAACCAAAGATGAAAACCACAATAAGTCTGGCTGTCTCAAGACCTTTCTGGAAAAGCAGTGTGTAAAAAATACTAGACTTAACTGTCATCTTATCTAATTCCATTAACCAAATGTATCACTAAACTCTCAAAGTCGAAGAGATAAAGTAATGACCCAAGTCGTTTTTTTTTTTTTCTGGAAGTAAACTCCAAAACTGTAAACCCTAAAGAGATTCCAGAATTATTTTAAACTGTTCCTATTTCTTTCCAAATGTTTACTAGTTGTCCAAATGTAATAGAATTTATATAACCAAATGCACAGGAAAACGATTTAAAATGACTTTGCTTTGAAAAGGACCAGGGAAAGCCCTTTACATGGGTCACTTGTTTTTTTTTTTTTTTTTTTTTTTTTGGAGACGAGTCTCTTTCCGGTCGCCCAGGCTGGAAGGTGGGAGTGGTCCGGATCTCAGTTTCACTGCTAATGCTCTGCCTCCCGGTTTACGCCATTCTCTCTGCCTTCTAGTCTCGCCGAGTAGCTGTGGTGAACTACAGGCCGCCCCGCCACCTAGCCCGGCTAGTTTTTTGTATTTTTTAGTAGAGACGGGTTAGCCAGGATGGTCTCGATCTCCTGACCTTGTGATCCGCCCATCTTGGCCTCCCAAAGTGTTGGGATTACAGGCTTGAGCCACCGCGCCCGGCCTACATGATCACTTAAGAGCACAGTACAATTTTGTAATTCCCTTGTCAAATCTGCTTTCATTAACCTATCTAAAGTCACTGAATGAGACTGAAGCAAAAAGCTAGCTTACCCAGCTTAACACTAGCCGTTCCTTTGGCTGATTTTTAATCTTCATCAAGAAATATTTCTTCCTTATTCTCCAACCTGCCATAAAAGCAAAACGTGCTTAGAGCTGCACAATTTTGCAACAACTGATATGTTTCACTGACTAAGTAATCAAGAAAAATTAAGTTTGGCAATATTATTCGCAGTTACATAGGCACAAGTAAAAGAACCATTCAATAACATTGACATAGTAAAGGCTATACTTAAAAAGAAATGGTAAATGAAGAAAATTTTCACGGAAATGGCAGGAAAATAGCACTTCAGTTTAGATTTAGTGAAAAAAATAGATGAAGAAGGAATGGTGTTTCTGAAAGTTATTACCATCCAAATCCTTTGATGAGGCTTTAACCAAGGTTCATTAAGTATTAAAGGTTAACAGCTGTATCCTCAAGCAGTTGGGATGCAAAAAGAAAAAGAAGTCACCTGCATTTAAGCATGTTCTTGGGATCTGTATCAGAAAGCATGACTAAGGATCCACTTCTGTGATCTGTCTTTTTAACAGAATGAGTGTGCCAATGTCTCACCTATGTCTTTCAAAGGTTCCACCACCTCCCACTTTGGCTCTGATCGGAAGAACATGGAAACCTGTTGTAAGGCAATCTCTGCAAAGACATTTTAGAAACCCATTAGTCAGACATATCAGGAAAGGGCCATATGCTGAAGATGTTATTCTTGTAAATGAAATCCTTATAGTCTATAACCTTTTTAAAAAAATGTAATTACCAATAAATAAATAAAATAAACACAAACTAAATGCAATGTGGGATTCTAGATTGGACCCTGGAATAGAAAAGTACATTAGCAGAAAACTGGTAAAATCTGAATAAAGCCCATTGTTAATAGTAACATTACTAATAATCACTTCTAGTTTTGATAAATGTGCCATGGTTATATAAAATATTAACATTAGGAGAAACTGGGTGAGAAATATATGGCAATTTTCTGTACTATCACTGCAACTTCTTTTGTTTAGTTCTGTTTGTTTTTTGAGATAGGGTCTCACTCTGTTGCCCAGGCTGGAACACAGTGGCACAGTCATGGCTCACTGCAACCTTAACCTCCTGGGCTCAAGTGATCCTCCCACCTCAGCCTCCCAAATAGCTGGGACTACAAGCATGGGCCATCACGCCTGGCTAAATTGTTGTTTTTTTTTTTTTTGAGGCGGAGTTTCACTCTTGTTGCCCAAGCTGGAGTGCAATGGTGAGATCTCGGCTCACTGCAACCTCCACCTCCTGGGTTCAAGCAATTCTCCTGCCTCAGTCTCCCGAGTAGTTAAGATTACAGGCATGCGCCACCATGCCCGGCTAATTTTGTATTTTTAGTAGAGATGCAGGTTTCTCCATGTTGGTCAGGCTGGTCTCGAACTCCCGATCTCAGGTGATCCGCCCGCCTCAGCCTCTCAAAGTGCTGGGATTACGGGTGTAAGTCACCACGCCTGCCCGAGGCCTGGCTAATTTCTGGTGTGTGGGGTTTTTTTTGTTTTGTTTTGTTTTTTAGTGACAAGGTATTTGCCATCTCACCCAGGCTGGTCTCAAACTCTTGGCTTAAGAAAGCCACCCATCTCGACCTCCCAAAGTACTGGGAATACAAACATGAACCACTGCACCAGCCCACTGCAATTTCTATGTAAATCTAAAATTATTCAAAATGTAAAGTTTATTTTAAAAATTATTAATGTGAAAATGTATATTTTTCAAAACTGGAAAATCTAAAATATGTAATCTAGCTGGTCTAAGCGAAGAATTCAATATATGCACCAGACCACAGCCCAAGCCCAAAACTCAAAACATGTTCTAAAGTCAGCTGGGAACAGTACTTAATGTTGCTCCAAGTACTATCTATCCCATCTGGAATTATAGCTTTCATCAACAAAAAAGTGATTAGCCTTAAATATATACTAGAAACAAAAGCTAGTGTACAGCAACAACATGGTTCTATTGTGGAAAGTCACCGAGGGCCTGTTTACTGGGGAAAAAAAAAATCCATCCTCTTTTTGTGTTCATTTATCATGAAAATGTTTTCCCCTTTTAAGAAGACAATGAGAAAGGAAGTTCTTTAAAATTCACTGCATTAAGAAATTATCAAAATTTACATTTCCTATAAAAAGCAACATCTGTAATTTGCCATTTCCCCTCATTGCAGTGAGTAAATGAAGCCACTCCAGATCTTGAAAGCAAACAGCAATCCTCCAAATGCGCTGTGGAATTTCACTTCTGCCTAGCATTAATTACATTCCAGGCAAACTGGTGAGGCATGAGGGATTCAGTAGAAATGCTCTCCATATGTCAAAATGACCTTGTTTGGAATTCACACGTCAAGAGCTTGGCAAACAATATCATTTGGATATGTTTTATAGTACATTTTGAGTTAAGAGATCAGGGAAGAAAACAATTTACTAGCTATTTGTTTACTGACTCGGTATGTAAAGTGTCAATAGCATCAACTCAAGAAAACATGTGAGGACCAAATACAAAACTGGCTCCATTCACATTTGTTCTAACTACCCCAGTGTGACAAACCATCTGGAAGATCTGGGTGCAGCAGAAACACACAGACTTTCATTATCAACACTGGGACTTTGTATCTCTTCTATAATTCATGTTAATATAAAGTGTTTTTAGTATTTCCAAAGTAACTCGAACATAAACTTAAAAGGACATTACGTGAAAATCATTCACATCAACTTTGAGGAGCATGAAAAATAATTCTCTAATGTGTACAATGTCATTCTAAAAGACTGACAGTGACACGGAATTCCCCACAAAATCATTATTCAGCAATATCTACTGTATGCTACTATGTACTATACATTGTTTTAGGAATAGGGGAAATAGCTGTGAACAGATGGAACACACTGGATTTCTTACTGATAAACTGAGGACTGTGAAATAGACTTTTTCACTTAGGGGTTAGGGAATTGGAGAAATGACAATTTCTTCCCACTGAACTGTGATTTACTGTCAAATAAACTGCATGACTATCATGTGCCAAATAATAATCCTCTCCTTCCCCAGACTCGGGCAACACACTTCAATCCTAAACATCTACTCCTTTGCTTAGAAGCCTTTACTGGTTCCCCACTTCCTTGCCAAATCAAGACCAAACTTATAAACCTAGTGTTCAACCAACCTCTGGCTTTAACCTACCTTTCTGGCTTTATCTCCCACAGTGTGTGGGATCTCTCTGCACACTGAGATTTGCCTACCATGGCTCCTAAACACTGGCCTGTCCCCATTCCCTCAGCATTTTCCATCTGGCTCAGACTCAGCCCAGATGTTCTGCTTCATTAGCCAGGACTCCCTCTCTCCCTCCCTCTTTCTTTCCTCTGTACACTCCCAGTGCTCTATGTGTCCCTCTCTTACGGGGTTACCCAGTGAATGTCCTCTATTAGGACTACTCTATTCCACCTAGACTGTATGCTGTGGTTGGAAGCGTATATCTGGGTAAAGCCAGGATATATCTTCTCAAGCTGCTCTGCGCAGAGCACTGGCCACTGCCTCTCAGCCTGGCTACCTTCTACTCAACCCTCAGGTCTCAGTGTAGGAATGACCTCTTCTGGGAAGCCTTCCTTCATCTTTAGGTGTGGATCATCCGTGCCCCCGCCCCCTTCCCCAAGGTGCTCCCTAACATTTACTCTGCCACAGCCATCACCTGTCAATCTCCGGTGTAACTGTCATGCAGTAGGAAGTGGGGGAATTATTCTTTCCTCCTTGCTGTATACATAGCACCTGGCACATTAGATACTCAATAAGTATCTGATGAAGCAGGAACAAAGGGTTCAATCATGTTCAGCAGATGTGGAAACTCTCTCCCATTAGAACATGAAATCCGTAAGAAGGAAGGCATCTGCCCTCTAGTTCTGACACAGGAACTGACTGACACATGTGGAAAAACTGCATGCTCAGAAAGTGCTGATAAACAAACTGGAGACAGGTAATGGAGAACACAGTCTTCAAGTCCATCCTGTGCTTCCCACAGAGCTCAGTTGTACCAGGCGCCCCCATTGTGAGCAGGGAACAAACACTGACTCCTCTAGGACTTGAGCTGGGGTTCAGACCCCCAGTCCATTATAGCAGGTTGCACTGCAGAGAGGCCTGCAACCTCACCAAATACCCCGCTGTTGTTCTAAATATAGTCCTCTTTCCCCACTCTCTCCCTTTTTATATCCTGAGTCCACTACTGTCCTACCTTTTCAAGGGATTCCTGGGGCTTTAGACCTAAAAGGTAACTTCAGCACTCCCTAGTCCATTCCCCACACCCCAGCTTCTTGTTTTATAGGTCAAGATGTGGGCCCACAGAGAGGAAATGCTGCTAATGACAAAGCTGGGACCAGGATACAGGCCTCTTGATTTCTGGTCCAAATGACTTTTGCATGGACATTAAAACCCCCTTACTCCAAGAGGGTATGAGGACTGAGGCGGGAAGACGGCTACAGTGCAGTGAGGCTTTTAAATGATAGAAGTACCTTGTTAAAAAGATGAATATTGTAGGCTGGGAGCAGTGGCTCATGCCTGTAACCCCAGCGCTTTGGGAGGCCGAGGTGGGCGGATCACAAGGTCAGGAGTTCGAGACCAGCCTGGCCAACATGGTGAAACCCCATCTCTACTAAAAATACAAAAAATTAGCTGGGTGTGGTAGTAAGTGCCTGTAATCCCTGCTACTCGGGAGGCTGAGGCAGGAGAATCACTTGAACTGGGAGGCTGAGGTTGCAGTGAACCAAGACCATGCCACAGCACTCCAGCCTGGCCAACAGAGTAAGACTCTGTCTCAAAAAAAAAAAAAAAAAAAAAAAAATTGTAAGGGAGATATATGTGTGAGACAGGTTCTCAACACAAACATCTCATGACCAGGAGATACCTGTTTTCCCTTTACAACAGTTGACTGTCAATTAGACTTTCTAATTCAAATGAACACCTCACAACTCCCTCACAGAAGACCAAGGGCCTACATTTCCTTTCTGAGGATTGGCTCTTCTGGAGAAAACCTGGAAAAGAAAGAAAGTCCCAGCAGTCCCAGGCTGGGGACCCAGGTAAGAGAGGAGGAAGCTGCCAATGTCCTGAGAGCGCCTGGTTAACCATCCTCTGGGAACAGAATGCCATCACAGTCCCCCTCTAACAAGGCACCCTCACCCTCTGTCAGAGCAAGGACCAGGAAAAGTGCTCTGCTGATTCTGGCCACCACTTGAACACAGAACTCAAATCCTGCCGAAATGAAGCTGGGTGGTGACTGCAGACCATGTGGAAAATGAGAAGAGGTGGAGACATTATCCATATTAAAAGGGAAAAGTGGGCCAGGCACAGTGGCTGATGCCTGTAATCCCACCACTTTGGGAGGCCGAGGTGGGCAGATTGTTTGAGCTTAAGAGTTCGAGACCAGCCTAGTCAACATAGCAAAACCCCCTCTCTACAAACAATTAAAAAATTAGCTGGGCATGGTGATGTGCAGTTGTAATCCCAGCTACTCAGGAGGCTGGGGTGCAAGGATCACTTGAACCCAGAAGGTAATGGGTGCACAGAGCTGGAATAGCACCACTGCACTCCAGCCTGGCCAACAGAGTGAGACCCTTGCTCAAAAAACAAACAGGGGGAAAGCGGCCCTGCTTAGAGAAGTGCCACAAGGTGAGAGGCATGCAGGGGATGCTTCGTGGGCCATGCTGTGAATCTCAGGAATGGTCCAGTCAAGCTGGCATGGAGGTGGTGGCCTATGTTTCCTTTTCCTGAGGTGGCTGGTGCATCAGCCTCGAGGCTAGACAAACTCTGAAATTTCATTCAAAGGGGGAAATAAACCAACATCTCTCTGAAAACAGCGTTCATCACCTATTGTTTCATTCCGGGATTATGCCCTCTGAACAGCGGCCAGCACAGGTTCTGGCAGGAGTTTCTGATGGTCTTTTTATACCCCTGCCCACATCTGCTTTGGACTCCTGATCCTCTACCATGCTGGAGGCCTGGGGGTGGGAAGGGGGAGTGGAGATCAAAGACAGTAACAGCATGTGGGGCACGTATAGAAAAAAGCAGAGAATCGACAACTGTCAGAATAGACAACCTTCCAGGGAGCCACAAAGCATTTTAACTTAAACACTCAGACCAGACTAAAGTCACACAAATGTGCAATCCTGGCTAGGGCCCTCCCTCTCTGGGGGCCTTAGCTGAACTCATTTATGAAAAGAGAGGGTTAGACATGATACATCTGCTCTAAGATCCCTTTTAGTTCTGACCCCATGGGACTCAATGTACTTCTGATGCCAGCTCCCTGAGAGCAAGGAACACATTTATTTGTGCCTGCACACCCAGCACACATCACATTTGTTGAACAAATGGCATCATTATACATACACTACACCTTCATGCTTGCCCTCAGGAGAACATTAGCAGGCACTCGCAGGGAATGAGGGAGATAAACTACTGAGTGGGCCTGGGTTAGGGCTGATTTGACAAGTCAGTCCAGATGGCCTGCTGTCTGACAATTTTGGGAGCAATCAAGGTGAAACATTGAGAAATGAAAGCCACAAAAGATGCTACTTTGACAGAATTCAAGCTGTCCCTAGAGCCCCAGTCCTATCTGTGCTATCTTTTCTCTTCCCTGAACAAAAAAACAAGTGGAGGCAAGAATGGAATCCTTGTAACAATTCAGTGTTCCATTTGGTAACTTATAGTAAGTGTGAGTTTGAAATAAACTTTCCTTCTCTTGGTTACACTCTAGAAAGGCGTTTTCCTTAGCCCTGCACAGCACTTCAGTTAGGAAATGGCAGGCACATCCTAGCGCAAGGCTTCTCACAGTTTAATGTGCATGCAAATCACCTGGGGACCTTGTTAAAATCAGATCCTTGGCCGGGCGCGGTGGCTCAAGCCTGTAATCCCAGCACTTTGGGAGGCCGAGACGGGCGGATCATGAGGTCAGGAGATCAAGACCATCCTGGCTAACACGGTGAAACCCCGTCTCTACTAAAAAATACAAAAAACTAGCCGGGTGAGGTGGCGGGCGCCTGTAGTTCCAGCTACTCGGGAGGCTGAGGCAGGAGAATGGCGTAAACCCAGGAGGCAGAGCTTGCAGTGGGCTGACATCTCGCCGCTGCACCCCAGCCTGGGCGACAGAGCCAGACTCCGTCTCAAAAAAAAAAAAAAAAATCAGATCCTGATTCAGGAAGTCTGGGATGAGGACTGAATTCTGCACCTTCGACAAGCCCCGAGTGATGCCAATGCTGCTGGTCAGAGAACCACACTGTGAGTCACAAGCCTCAAAGGCTGTGGTTTTCAAACTTGGCGCCATATTGGAATCACTTGGGAAGCTTCACAGACTACAAGCTCCACCCACAGTGACTCTGATTTAATCAGCATGCACGCAGCCTGGGCATGAGAAATTTTTTTAATGCTCCCCAGGTGATTCTACTGTGGAGAAAAACTTGGTGCCTGCCAAGTAGACATCTGTTTCCCTCTCTGAAACAGGGATATTTTGGTGAATGAATGGGTATGAATAAATAAATAAAAGTGAAATAGGAATAAAAGTGCCTCTCTCTAATTACTTCAAAAGCAATGTTTTAAGGACTCAAATATCTGATATGGTGTATTCTCTTAGCAAGTAAATTAACAATATCCATAGTTCCACTCAGAAAGTCTCTAAAGCATGGTTTCTCTTTAATAAATCAGGTGAAACAACAGTTTCTATTGTTCTTTTCAAAGTGACAGCAGAATGTATTAAATATTTAATTTCTCATTCTGCTGACATCAGGCTTAGGTTATTGATGCCAGCTTTGAGTGTAATCGGTACTGGAAGAGAAGCCCTTTCAACCACAGTCCCTTAGTGGCTGCCCTGATCCAGGAAAGATCTGGAAGAGAATGACCTCCTATGCTTTGCACTGAGTGGGTCTCAGGGAGCAAATAGGAAGACACAGAAAGGACCCTTCTGTGTTTAAAGTAAATTCCCAGAAAAAACAGAAACACACAACATATCGTAAATACAAAAACAGAGTCAAATACAAATCAAATTTGTATTGTGAAATTGTGTTGATTAGAGGTGAAAAGTAATATAAAAAATTACTGTACATGTTACTGTGGATTAATTATTATTATTATTATTATTTTTTAAGACGGAGTCTTGCTCTGTTGCCTAGGCTAGAGTGCAGTGGCGCTATCTCAGCTCACTGCAACCTCCGCCTCCCGGGTTCAAGCGATTATCCTGCCTCAGCCTCCCGAGTAGCTAGGATTATGGGCATGTGCCACCATGCCTGGCTAATTTTTGTATTTTTAGTAGAGACAGGGTTTCACCATGTTGGCCAGGCTGGTCTCAAACTCCTGACCTCAGGCAATCTATCTGCCTTGTTCTCCCAAAGTGCTGGGATTACAGGCGTGAGCCATCGCGTCTGGCCTATTGTGAGTACTCACTCTCTGTTCTGTCAGGGAAGACAACAAAGGCAAGAGTATAAGCACATATACAATAATTTATCTTCCATATTTTTCTGTGCAGACTTTACAAACATTTTGGAAGTAAATTATTTTCTTCTTACACATCTACAGTAAACTACAATCAAGAAAATCTTAGTAAATTCATAATACACTATAACAGATGTATACATATACCCATTTTGAGAAAGCGTTTCTCCCACATATGTTATCTCCAGCAAGGGACAATGCCTCTTTAGCCATGTGACCACAGCTCACCGATTCCTTTGCTTACCAGTGTAGTTTGCGGAATAGTTGTTTGGATCTAAAAACTTCTTAACCAGCTCACAATTAGACAAGATATGATTTGTGGTGATCACGTTGAGATAGTTCTGAAGACCTTTCTGCCTCTCAGCTATGAATTCACGATCCATGTTACCAATCAATTTTTTGGGAGGAAGAGGCAGACTCAAGCCTGCAATCTTAAAAAAAAAAAAAAAAAAAAAAAAAGTTACACTCATGTCATCCACAAATAAGAATGCAATACAAAAATCATTGACTTATCACTATTTTCATTAAACCTAAGACAATGTAGATTTTAGATGCTCCTAATTTCAGTGATACAAAATTTGCCTGAAAAACTGCATTTTAGAATTGATAAATACTATATGTAAGCATTAGTTTATTTTATTTTTGAGGATGGAGCTTTCACTTCTGGTGCCCAGGCTGCGAGTGCAGGTGGTTCCGCTCTTTGCGCCTCACTGCAACCTCCACCCTCCTGGCTTCAAGAGATTCTCCTGGCCTCCGCCCTCCTGAGCTAGCTGGGAATACAGGGACTACAGGGCATGCGACACCTATGCCCAGATAATTTTGTATTTTTAGGAGAGATGGGGTTTCACTTGTGTTGGCCCAGGGCTGATCTCAAACTCTTGACCTCAAGTGATCCACCAGGCTTCGGGGCTCCCAAAGTGCCTGGCGATTATAGGCTATGAGCCACCCACACCTGCCGCCCAAGCATAGTAATTTTAAAAACTTTATCTTTTTTAATGTGCTTTATATTTTGCTAAAGTTATATAAAAACATAATTTCAAGAGTAACTCACTTTCTTAAATTATACTGGCAGTCCCATGACACCCCCCTCACTCCTGCCCTACCAGGTGACAGAGCCATTCTCTGCCCCTCCCCTAAGACAGGGCCACCTTTCGAGCTTCTCAGCTGATCTTTTGACAAATTGCGAATGCTCATACTGTCATGGGCTTGATTTTTCATTTTTAGGCATTATCTGTAGATTTCCCATTATGGCAAGATGAGCGATTAAAGCTTCTCTTTCACAATTCCTGCACCTCTATCTACACATCCTGTCCCTAATCCTCCTGACATCATTATAATTTTATTTTGCGTACAATTGTTTCATGTTTTACCTCTAAGTACATAATATTCACAACTGAGGCTAGAGGCGCGATGCCTTACTTTTCCTTTACAGCAGCTTGTAGTCTTTATTATTTATTTATTTATTTTTTTGGTTTTCTATTCAACTTGAAAGGTCTCCATTCAAGCCTTTTTTCAACACACTCAGATACACAGATGCCGTCAGCTTTTATCTTGAAGGGAGTACCTTCCAGAGTCCAACAATCTGCCTCCAAGCAGACTGGCGCGTCCCTACATGCTGCAAAGCTGCGCCATCCCGGCCGACCCCTTTCATCCTCATACCTATGAGATGCCTTTTGCACTTGTGTTGTACTCAAACCCCTTTTGCTATCCCCTCCTTCCTTTTTGTATCATAATTCCCTTGTTAGGTTTGAGGACCCAGCCTGGCCAACCATGTGAAAAACCTGTCTTACTAAAAATACAAAATTAGCCAGGCAGGTTGGTGGCACATGCCCATAATCCTAGCTACTTCGGAGCTGAGGCCAGGGATATCGCTTGAACCCGGAGAGGAGGCGGAGGTTGCAGTGAGGCTGAGATAGCGGCCCACTTGACTTCTTAGCCTAGGCAACAGAGAGCCAAGGACTCGTCTTTAAAATATTAGATAATTGGTAAATAAGTGATTAATTGACTTCTGTTATGGGCCTTTTTTTTTTTTTTTTTTTTTTAGAGATGGAGTCTCGCTCTATCATGCAGGCTGGAGTGCAGTGGCGCGATCTTGGCTCACTGCAAACTCTGCCTCCCGGGTTCATGCCATTCTCCTGCCTCAGCCTCCCAAGTAGCTGGGACTACAGGCGCCCACCATAACGCCCGGCTAATTTTTTTGTATTTTTAGTAGAGATGGGGTTTCACACTGTGTTAGTCAGGATGGTCTCGATCTCCTGACCTCGTGATCCGCCTGTCTCAGCCTCCCAAAGTGCTGGGATTACAGGCGTGAGCCACCGCGCCAAGCCTTCTGTTGGCTTTAAAAAGGAGAACAAGAGATACATTTTTTTGAAACCTTGCATATATAAGGATGTCTTTATCCTTCCCTTATACTTAATTTATAGCTAGTGTTGATGTGGAATTTTAAGTTGAGAATACATTTTCTTCAGAGTTTTATTTTTATTTATTTATTTATTTACTTACTTACTTACTTTGAGACGGAGTCTCCCTCTGTCGCCCAGGCTGGAGTGCAGTGACGCAATCTTAGCTCACTGCAATCTCTGCCTCCTGGGTTCAAGCGGTTCTCCTGCCTCAGCCTCCAAGCAGCTGGGATTATAGGCATGTGCCACCGCACCCGGCTAATTTTTGTATTTTTAGTCGAGATGGGGTTTTACCATATTGGCCAGGCTGGTCTCAAACTCCTGACATCAGGTGATCTGCCTGCCTCGGCCTCTCAAAGTATTGGGATTACAGGCGTGAGCCACCATGCCCAGCCTTTCTTCAGAATTTTAAATAAATATTCGGGTGTCTTCTAGTTTATAGTGCTGCTGTTAAAGGTTCAAGTATATTGATGCCTTTTTTTTTCTTTTAAGAGATAGGGTCTTGCTTTGCACCCAGGCTGGAGTGTGGTGGCGTGATCACAGCCCACTGTCACCTCGGATTCCCGAGCTCAAGAGATCCTGTCACCCCAGCTTCACAAGTAGCTGGGACTACAGCTGCATGCCACCACACACAGCTAATCATAATGATTCTTGATCCATTTTTTGTTGCTATTTTCCCAGAAGCTTTCAGGATCTTCTCTATGACCTCAGTTTGTGACTTTCATGTGTCTGTTTTCATCCCTCATGCTGAGCACTCAGTCCTTTCAAACTAAAAACTAATCTCCTTAAGTTCTTTGGCATTTTATTGTATTGTTAGGTCATTATTTCTTCCCCTCCATGCCTTCTGGTTTCTTTTACTGAAACTCCTATTTTTTCAATGTTGGACTTCCTGGACTGCTCCTGTAATTTTATCTTTTTAATTTTCTGCTCTTTTTGTTTTGTTTTGTTTTTGAGACAGGTTCTTACCCTGTCACCCAGGCTGGAGTGCAGTGGCATGATCACCACTCACTATAGCCTCGACCTCCTGAGCTCAAGCAATCCTATCACCTCAGCCTCTACAGGTGGTGCACACCTGTAGCTGGGACTACAGATGTGCACCACCATGCCCAACTAATTTTTGTATTTCGCTTTTCTCTTTTTTAAAGAGCATTTCTTTTATCTTTCAGCCCTTCTAAATAGTTGTCTACTGTTAGTTTTTATTTGTATGTACTCTTTTCTATTCTTTTTCTTCCTTAATAGCACCCTGAATGTAATACCATTTCTTATCTCTCTGAGAAGACAAAAGTTAATCTTTCTCAAGTGTCTAAAGCATTCTTCTCACTGCATACCTTCTGCTTCCTGATGGTTCCTTTTTTTTCCTATTTGTTTTGCTCACTTTCGTATTAAAAGTCTTTCTTGGTGGGAGTCTGGGAGGAACAGGAACTGGGAATTAAGGGCCACACTTCAGAGTAACACAGGTCTCCTTTTTGCCAGAATTATGGGAAGATAATGTTGTGGGATGTGAGCAGTGAAATTTAGAAAAAGCAGAGAGTCCTACAAAACATATCCACAGGAAGACAATGAAAGAGTAACTTACACCAAGCAGGTGAAACTCTAACGCTTCAGAAACAAATGAGGAAGAACGTGGCAAATTTTTACCAAAGCTAAGTATTGAACATTGAGAAAAAGTAAACTAGTTCTTAGGTATAAAAATAAAGGGCTACCTGGAGCAGTGGCTCACGCCTGTAACTCCAGCACTATGGGAGGCTGAGGTGGGTGGATCACCTGAGGTCAGGAGTTCAAACCCAGCCTGGGCAACATGGTGAAACTCCATCTCTACTAAACATACAAAAATTAGGCAAGTATGGTGGTGGGCGCCTGTAATCCCAGCTACTCAGGAGGCTGAGGCAGGAGAATCGCTTGAACCCAGGAGGTGGAGGCTGCAGTGAGCCAAGATTGCACCACTGCACTCCAGCCTGGGTGATGGAGCAAGACTCTGTCTCAAATAGTAATAATAATAATAAAGAGCTACCAAAATATATAAGTTAATATCTGATCAGACTAGTTATGTCTACATAATCCTTAAAAAAATGAAGTCTGGCAGGGTGTGGTGGCTCACGCCTGTAAACCCAGCACTCTGGGAGGCCGAGGCAGGCGGATCACCTGAGGTCGGGAGTTTGAGACCAGCCTGACCAACATGGAGAAACTCCGTCTCTACTAAAAACACAAAAAATTAGCTGAGCGTGGTGGTGCATGCCTATAATCCCAGCTACTCAGGAGGCTGAGGCAGGAGAATCACTTGAACCCGGGAGGCAGAGGTTGCGGTGAGCCAAGATTGCACCACTGCACTCCAGCCTGGGCAACAAGAGCGAAACTCCGTCGCAAAAA
>NW_016811584.1:3373869-3378650 GCF_001698545.2 Rhinopithecus bieti | reverse complement strand
AAAAAAAAAAAAAAAAAAAAAGAAAATGAAGTCCAAATCCAATGAAAACATTTAAATAAGAAACAAAAACGAGTCCTGTAGGAGTCTGGTGACCCTTGGTTATCAGCCCATATTCAACAGTGGAGCATCAAAAGTTGACTGGAACCTCTGGGTGAGTGCCCTGGGGTTTATCTACTGTGGGCTTTATTTTACCAGATGACCCTACACAGCTGTTTTACTGGACAAACCTTTAGCTCTTTCCTCTTAGGCTGGACAGATTCCCCTAAAACAATCTTCTAATCTCCTGCCTGAAAAGTCTGAAGCCTGACTGCCAGAATTCTGGCAGTTGAGACAAAGAAGGAAGCTAGGGAGGGAGTGGGGTCTTCATGTATATTATCTACATGTTTTCAAATATGCCTGCATTCCCCAGCCTAAAGACTGTTTGACCCTCTCCAGAAAATAAACTTATGGTTTTTTGCTAGAGGGAGGAGGGCAGGAATAATTTTCACGGACATGGGAGATTTGGGGATCTGACTGCTTCTTAAACAGACTTGCAACTGCTTGACCTTCACCCCACTCTGGGGGCAGCACCTGGTACTGCCAGTACTGGAACCTTCCAGGGGTTCTGTGATGTAAATTGAGATCCAATGAGATTACCTGCTTCCCATCTCTGAATTCTGCCTTCCTACATCTGCTTAATCAGTTAGCTCTCACCCACTGGATTTTCAGATTAAAGTGCTTTATTGTGGTTTTTTCTTCTCCTGTTCTGTTTGTCCTTGAAAGGGTGTGTTTGTGTATATAAACAATCCACTGTTATTCTAGACTGGTTTGGGGAGGGAGAAAAAGTAAATACAGGTACCCAATCTACTATCATTTTCCACATTATTTAAAATGTTTAGTCTTTTCTTTCTTTTCTTTTTTTTTCTTTAGAGAGAGATAGGGTCTATGTACTTGAACTCCTGGTTGCAAGTAATCCTCCCACCTCAGCCTGCCTCTCGAGTAGCTGGGACTGTGAGTTTATTTTTTAAACATAAAAAGCAAAGCATGAGATTGGCATTTTAATTTAATGAGCAAAGTCACTTTCAAAGAGTAGTGCTATTCTAGACTTGTGTTTATATTAGAGCAGTCCAGTGGCATTGATTGAGGGTAAGGTCTAAAGAGAAGGGCATCTTGAATTCAGAAAAGGATATAACGTAAACCATTAAATTGGGCAAACCTAACTGAGATTGTTCCATTCTGTATTTTTCAAACAACATTGATGCAGCCAAATGAAGACCTTGAACTTGACACTGGACAAGATGAAAAGGTTGGCGGATAATTCTAAATTGCCAATTTCTCAAACATAATTATGAAAATATATCAGAGCATACACAGAGTAAATTTTCTATCACAGCATAATTCATTTCCAAATAAGATAATCAAATTTCACGTCATTGCCTCATTTATACAGTTAGGCTTTATCTAATAGCGGTTTCTTCTTTAGTTGAATAAAATGCATACGTATGAAGAAAGTACATCACCTAGCTATTGCACATCCAAGCCAATCACTTTATTTTTTGGTTCAAGGGCATAAAGAATTAAAGGAAGGGTAGGTCAGGCACAGTGGCTCATGCCTGTAATCCCAGCACTTTGGGAGGCCAAGGCAAGTGGATTACCTGGGGTCAGGAGTTAGATACCAGCCTAACCAACATAGCAAAACCCCATCTCTACTAAAAATACAAAAACTAGTCAGGTATGGTGGTGCACGACTGTAATTTCAGCAGATCCTCAGGAGGCTGAGGCACAAGAATTGCTTGAACCCAGGAGGCAGAGGTTGCAGTGAGCCATGATGGTGCCACCATACTCCAGCCTGGGTAATAGAGTGGGACTCTGTCTCCAAAATATAAATAAATAAATAAATAAATAAATAAAGGGTAATATATTACCTAAAACACAACTGATGTATCTTTCCTGAAACTATTTCATGAAGTTGCAGAATATCATCTCATTTATGTGTGTGTAAGCTATCACTTAATGTTGTCTATAGTTTCTTACAGACTGGGACTTTAAGCAAAATGAATAACAAGACTAATTTTACCATAGGCTAATTAATTAATTTTATTTATTTTATTTTATTTTTTGAGACAGAGTTTCGCTCTTGTCACCCGGACTGGAGTGCAATGGCACAATCTCGGCTCACTGCAACATCCGCCTCCTGGGTTCAAGCAATTCTCCTGCCTCAGCCTCCCGAGTAACTGGGATTACAGGTGCCCGCCACCATGTCCAGCTAATTTTTGTATTTTTAGTAGAGATGGGGTTTCACCATGTTGGGCAGGCTGGTCTCAAACTCCTGATCTCAAGTGATCCACCGACCTCAGCCTCCCAAAGTGCTGGGATTACAGGCATGAGCCACCACGCCCGGCCAGGCTAATTTATATAAACAAGAATTAACTTCCTACAGCATATTTCTGGTCACAAAAACATCAGCAAACTTTCAAAGACCTAAAACATGTCTAATATTAAACACTGAAATAAATATAACCTATATATAATTTAAGAAAGATTAATAAAAACAAGATAATAATTATTGTTTTACAGGGTAGCTATTGTTAACTTGGTGAATTTTTGCACTTAACATTCATTACTTAAAGCAATTATGTAGATATTAAAATGCAATTCATTAATGAATCCAGAAGAAATGGAAAATTACTTAAGGCAATTATGATGCTTAGCATTGGTGAGATTTTGCCAACTTAACAAGATAATTATTTACACTATGTTTCCAGTTTAGGGTCTCAGGTAGCTGGAGCCCATCCCATGTCAGGGTGCACTCACACACACCCACACTCACATGGGGACTATGCAGACATGCCGGTTCACCTAACCTGTACGTCTTTGGGACGTGGGAAGAAACTGGAGTACCCAGAGAAAATCCACGTAGACATGGAGAGAACGTGCAAACTCCATTCAGACAGTGGCTTTCGTCGTGGATAGATTTATTTTTTTCTCACCAACATTACAATCAATGTTGAACAAAACAGTGTCATCTGAGAACCTGCTGTTTTAGCCCAGGATATGGTTACACAGGCACAAAAAAAAAATGTCTGGAGGACTCACACCAACTGCTTAACAATAACCATTTCTAGAAGTGGGTTGGTTCATTAATTTTAATTTCTCTACTGTGAAATGTTTACAGTGTTCATTTACTACATTTTTTCAATTAAAGAAAGAGAATTGCTTTTGTTTATCAAACTGATTTGTATATGGAGCAAGAATTTTTAAAATTCCATTACCCAGTATCAACAGATTTGCCTGCACGACCACATAGCAGCAGCCCCAGCTGAATCCACGTCACTCAGAAAGGAGTCACATCTGACATCATTGGATTCAAATTCCAATATTCTGGCTCCTTTTCTTTCATTGTGGGGATGTAAGAATTAATTTCATAAAGTATCTGTTTTGAACTTTGTGGCTTCCAAGCTTCAACCAATCTATTTTGTCAAGTTTCATTTCACTTTTTAAATGTATTGCTCTGCCCAAACATCCCATCAGTTCTTTTAAACCGTCAGGTGAAACAAAGAGCTCTTTTGCCAACAGCTGCAATTATAATGTTCCTGCTATGTCAGACAGACCGGAGGTGGTTTTCCTGCCCTAAGTTTAAGATCTCACAAAAAAATATTCCTAAAGGTACTCAAACTATGCAACATGTGTGTTATTTTAAAACCCTGTCTCTTAAAAAAGATTACTCAAGAGACACTTTCTCTTTCAGCTTTCTCCTAGAATTTCTACACTGCTTACCAACTACAGAATAGAAAATTTAGAACTCCAATGGCTAATTAGAAGGGAGGGAAAAAAATACTACACACGGAATAATAAAGTCTCTAAGCCACTGATTTCCTCGACACCTCCACACTGATGACTTCAAGCCAGGATGCCTCATCATCTCACTTTCACTACCTTCCTCTTTAACATGCCCTATGGATTCCCTTCTTGAGTTCCTTATAGAAGGAAAAGAGAACAAGACAGCCAGCAGAGGAGTCCCCAGAGTTCCATGCACAACTGTGAGTGAAAATGGAAAGGGGAGGCCAGGCGCCGTGGCTCACAACTATAGTCCCAGTATTTTGGGAGGCCGAGGTGGGTGGATCACCTGAGGTCAGGAGTTCGAGACCAACCTGGCCAATATGATGAAACCCCCATCTCTACTGAAGATACAAAAAAATTAGCCAGGCACAATGGTGGGTGCCTATAATTCCAGCAATTTGGGAGGCTGAGGCAGGAGAATCGCTTGAACCCGGGAGGTGGAGGTTGCAGTGACCATGACCTCGGCTCACTGCACTCCAGCTTGGGCAACAGAGTGACACTGCCTTTTTTTTTTGAGACGGAGTCTCGCTCTGTCGCCCGGGCTGGAGTACAGTGGCCGGATCTCAGCTCACTGCAAGCTCCGCCTCCTGGGTTTACGCCATTCTCCCGCCTCAGCCTCCCGAGTAGCTGGGACTACAGGCGCCCACCACTTCGCCCGGCTAGTTTTTTGTATTTTTTAGTAGAGACGGGGTTTCACCGTGTTAACCAGGATGGTCTCGATCTCCTGACCTCGTGATCCGCCCGTCGCGGCCTCCCAAAGTGCTGGGATTACAGGCTTGAGCCACCACGCCCGGCCGACACTGTCTTAAAAAAAAAAAGGAAGAAAGAAAGAAAATGGAAAGCAGGAAATGATTCCCAAATTGGGATTTAGAGCCCAAAATTATATGACAAACTATACTACAGTTTCAAGAAAATTAGCTTTTATATGGAGGAAAAACTTTCTTTCTTTTTTTTTTTTTTTT
>NW_016811584.1:3368517-3371212 GCF_001698545.2 Rhinopithecus bieti | reverse complement strand
AACTTTCTTTCTTTTTTTTTTTTTTTTTTGAGACAGAGTCTCACTCTGTCACCCAGGCTGGAGTGCAGTGTGCGATCTCAGTTTACTGCAAACTCCGCCTCCTGGGTTCACACCATTCTCCTGCCTCAGCCTTCCAAGTAGCTGGGACTACAGGCGCCCGCCACCACATCCTAATAATTTTTTATATTTTTAGTAGAGATGGGTTTCACCATGTTAGCCAGGATGCTCTCAATCTCCTGACCTCGTGATCCACCCGCCTCGGCCTCCCAAAGTGCTGGGATTACAGGCGTGAGCCACCACGCCCAGCGAAAAACTTTCAACCTCAATCTGCTCATTGCTCCTTACTTCCAACATCAGATCTTAATGATCTGCAAATTGCCTTCAACCATATTCCAGTCAGTATCCTAGGGAGTTCTAAGCTTTCAACAGATCCTCAATTTGTCTCAACACCCTGCTGTCCCCTGGAGTACAGTAAAGTCTCTCCAGGGTCAACAGTGGGCAGTAAAATTCTAATTACCAAACATTTGTGCTATAAGAGACCTCAGAAGTCATCTAGTTCAACCCCTTTATTTCAGCGGCGAAAGTGAAACCCAACAGAAGAAATGATGGACTCAAGGTCTCAACGCTGGAAGGGGCCTGGTTTCCTTCTCAAGTCTAAGGAACAGAGACTGAGTTCTTTCTCTCTGCCCAGTTCCCAACATTTCAACAGCCTGCTTCTTTCTCTTGGTTGTATGCTGTCTCCCTAGAGGGCTGCTAATTTGACGTTGCATTTAAAATAAGGTGGTGATTTTTCTTCATTGTTTCCACAAAATATGCTCACTATAAAAAGTCTGGCAGCCTGGCCAACATAGTGAAACCCCGTCTCTACTAAAAATACAAAAATTAGCTGGGCATGGTGGCAGGTGACTGTAATCTCAGCTACTTGGGAGTCTATGTCAGGAGAAATCACTCGAACCCAAGAGGCAGAGATTGCAGTGAGCCAAGATCACACCACTGCCCTCCAGTTTGGGTGACAGGGCGAGGCTCTGTCTCAAAAAAAAAAAAAAAGTTTAGAAAATGCAGCTTTTGCTGGGCATGGTGGCTCATGCCTGTAATCCCAGCACTTTGGGAGGCCGAGGCAGGCAGATCACGAGGTCAGGAGATCAAGACCATCCTGGCTAACACTGTGAAACTCCGTTTCTACTAAAAATACAAAAAATTAGCCGGGCATGGTGGTGGGCGCCTGTTGTCCCAGCTACTTGGAAGGCTGAGGCAGGAGAATGAGGTGAACCCAGGAGGTGGAGACACTGCACTCCAGACTGGGTGACACAGTGAGACTCCGTCTCAAAAAAAAAAAAAAGAAAGAAAATGCAGCTTTTTTCTGTTTTTCCGCTTACATAGCCTACATGTGCTTGTTTGTGGAGAACTTGGAAAGTACAGAACATTAAAGAAAACAAACAAACAAACAAAAAAACAGGAAATGACATAACCTATAATTCCGCCACCTGGGGATCACCATTAACATTTTGGCATATTTACTTGCAATCCTGTTTTCCAAACATTTCATGTAATTATATTATATGGCATGTATAATTTTGCATTATGCTTTTTTTCACTTAGACATGTTCCTATTGGACTCAGACAACTCTGCATATGTCTATTATATTTCTCTTTCTTTAGCAGGAACTCATTTATCTGTCAAAAGGGTAATTGGACACTGAAAATCATGGTCACAGTTTTATTCTGAGGTTTTAGAGTCTTTTGGTCTGTTTTGGATATTGTTTTAAAATATTTCATTGCCAAAAGCTGTGTGTGCTTTCTTCTGTTTGTTTACTTGAATCCAGAAAAACCTCCCACTGAAATGATGTCTGGCCATATTCTGCCCAACACAAGCCAACATCAATACATGGGGATATTTGCATTTGAAATAAGATGCACATTGAAAGTACCTATTTTAAAAGGTAAAATTACACTGAAGCAAAAATAAAATTCACTATATTAAAAAGGCCATAAGTGAAGAGTCATGGAGAAACTTTATCACCCCAAAGTATGAGTAAATGAGAGATAAAACTCTCCTCCCTACCCTCTGTTCTTAGAGGCTAAGTCTAGGCAATTTCAATTTCAAAAATATTTCTCCCATAATTCTTACTCAGCCTGGCTGAATGACATTGTACAAAGATCACTCCCCCTTTATGCACAAGCAAAGGTTCGCTTGAGAATAAAGACAGAAACAGTTCGTAGGCCCACTGTTAATTCCCAAATGCTTACACCACTGCGGGAATGTCACTTGGGCCACTGCATTGGGGATAGGAGAGCTTGAGGAGAAAATCCACTGCTGGAATAAACTGCACATTGATGCCTTATCTACAATGTCATCATAGGCCCAGCTCTTGTCTGAGTGCAAAGAAGATCCTATTAAAATCCATAAATAAAACCAATTAAACCCATTGATGAAAATTTGATCTCTGCCAATATTCTATCTGAAGACTCAAATGGGTCATACTAAAATTAAAACACAAAAAGACAATATGTGTCAAATGCATGACAAGTATGGCAATTACATAAATGTCTACAGATACTCAGGCCACTTCCTTCAAAAGGAAAATAAGGCATTCATGCTTTCAGCAGCATTATAAATAATGTTAAAGTTTGGGCTTTACAAATGCTTATTTCCTTTTTTTGTTGTTGTTTTTGTTTTTTTTTTTTGTTTTTTTTT
>NW_016811584.1:3320437-3367581 GCF_001698545.2 Rhinopithecus bieti | reverse complement strand
TTTTTTTTTTTTTTTAGAAAGGTTGTGAAACAATACAAAAATAACTACAGACCAAAGAAACTCTCAACAGTCATTTGGGTCTCCATTCTTGACTTCTATTTTCTTTCTTTTTCTTTTCTTTTCTTTTTTTTTTTGACAGGGTCTCACTCCCCTGCTGGGGCTGGAGTGCAGTGGCATGATCATGACTCATTGCAGCCTCCACCATCTGGGCTCAATCCATCCTCCCACCTCAGCCTCCCAAGTAGTTGGGACTACACATGGGTGCCACCATACCCAGCTACTTTTAAAAATTGTATACAGAGATGGGGTCTCACTGTGTTGCTCAGGATGGTGTCCAACTCCAGGACTCAAGCAATTCTCCCACCTTGGCCTCCCAAAGTGCTGGGATTACAGGCATGCCCCACTGTGTCAAGCTAGTTTTGTATTTTAGTAGAGACAGGGTTTCACCGTGTTAGCCAGGATGGTCTCGATCTCCTGACCTCGTTATCCGCCTGTCTCGGCCTCCCAAAGTGCTGGGATTACAGGCTTGAGCCACCGCGCCCGGCCTTGTTTGTTTTTTGAGACAGAGTCTCGCTCTAAAGCCCAGGATGCAGTGCAACATGGCGCAATCTCAGCTCACTGCAACCTCCCCTTCCCGGGTTCAAGCAGTTCTCCTGCCTCAGCTCCCTGAGTAGCTGGGATTACAGGCACCCATTACCGCACCCAGCTAATTTTTGTATTTTTAGTAGAGATGGGGGTTTCACCATATTGGCCAGGCTGGTCTCGAACTCCTGACCTCAGGTGATCCACCCGCCTTAGCCTCCCCAAGTGCTGGGATTACAGGAGTGAGCCACCACGTCTGGCCCAAATGCTTATTTTCTGAAGTCTGACCAACAAAACGTGGCCTTCTGAAGGAAAAGAAGTATTATGTGCTTTCTCCTAGTGCACAGTCCTCCTGACTTTTGTGGGCAAGATCAGAGGTCATTCAGAATGAGCGATGATGGCTAGCTCACCAATGACGGGAGCAGTCCTTTCCCTCCTGGCTGAGTCCTTTACGTCATAAGCCAAGTACTCTTCCTCAGGGTTAAAGCATTTTATGTTACCAATCAAACCTGAGGTATGACACACAAGAGCACGACAGTCTTCAGTAATCCAAGGCACTTGAAGTCCAGCCTGCCAGATGAAGACATGGCTGCTATTGGCAGGACTTCCTAAGGTGCTAAAGCCCCTCTTGGACCCTTCAACCATTACAACACTGGATGTGTCTCTAGATGAAGACCTAGCTCATGCTTCTTCCCATTATGGCCCTCAAGTTAGGAACATTTAAAACAAAGAGATTTCTAACTACATATTTAGGAGAAAAAGTTAAACGGAAAAAGGCTGAGTCTCCCAGTTACTGTTGCATGTTGATCTGCAGAGCTGACTATGTAGCCTAGTTCAATGAAAAGAGTCAGAGTCCCAGCTCCACCTAAGTGAACAACGCTAGCAATCCACGTAATCATTCCTCATCTTTTAAAAGGAGATATTACATCAGCCTCCTATGACTGTGGTAAGGATACAGTCTGGCACAATAGTACTTGGCTGCAAGGTGACTATTAATTATAAATCACATGTTGATTCCCAAAAGTTTATTTTTAGAGCCACACATCATCTGAGTAAAGTATGAATTTATTTTCTTTGACAGGGAAATGTGCTAATTTCTTGTTTCTGATATTGCCATTTCCAACCAGCTTTTTTTTGAGACGGAGTTTCACTCTTATTGCCCAGGCTGGAGTGCAATGGCGTGATCTTGGCTCACCACAACCTCTGCCTCCCAGGTTCAAGTGATTCTCCTGCCTCAGCCTCCCAAGTAGCTGGGATTGCAGGCATGCGCCACCATGCCTGGCTAATTTTTTTTTTTTTTGAGACGGAGTCTCGCTCTGTCGCCCCGGCTGGAGTGCAGTGGCCGGTTCTCAGCTCACTGCAAGCCCCGCCTCCCGGGTTTACACCATTCTCCTGCCTCAGCCTCCCGAGTAGCTGGGACTACAGGCGCCCGCCACCTCGCCCGGCTAGTTTTTTGTATTTTTTAGTAGAGACGGGGTTTCACCGTGTTAGCCAGGATGGTCTCGATCTCCTGACCTCGTGATCCACCCGTCTCGGCCTCCCAAAGTGCTGGGATTACAGGCTTGAGCCACCGCGCCCGGCCAATTTTGTATTTTAGTAGAGATGGGGTTTCTCCATGTTGGTCAGGTGGTCTTGAACTCCTGACCTCAGGTGATCCATCCGCCTCAGCCTCCCCAAGTGCTGGGATTATAAGCGTGAGCCACCGCGCCTGGACTCTTATCAGTTTTTTAGACACCCCAAGTAATCAATGTGTNGCTCACTGCAAGCTCCGCCTCCCGGGTTTACACCATTCTCCTGCCTCAGCCTCCCGAGTAGCTGGGACTACAGGCGCCCGCCACCTCGCCCGGCTAGTTTTTTGTATTTTTTAGTAGAGACGGGGTTTCACCGTGTTAGCCAGGATGGTCTCGATCTCCTGACCTCGTGATCCACCCGTCTCGGCCTCCCAAAGTGCTGGGATTACAGGCTTGAGCCACCGCGCCCGGCCAATTTTGTATTTTTAGTAGAGATGGGGTTTCTCCATGTTGGTCAGGTGGTCTTGAACTCCTGACCTCAGGTGATCCATCCGCCTCAGCCTCCCCAAGTGCTGGGATTATAAGCGTGAGCCACCGCGCCTGGACTCTTATCAGTTTTTTAGACACCCCAAGTAATCAATGTGTGTAATTAGAATGTCAAAACATTTACCTGTAAGCTGTTGTTAAGCAAATCAAAGTCACTGTATCTTCTAACAATCTGTAAGAGACAAGAAGTAGTGTTTTGATTCAGGAAAGACTCTCTTTTCATTTCTTTATTTAATATGTATTAGTATTAGTAATATTGGCACTCTAGAGCTCAGGCATTTGTGCTAAGGGTAGTAGGGCTTATACCTGGTGCTTAACTGTTTAACCCGACAAGCTAGAAAACAGACTTAGCAGTGCCAGGCATTGGCTGGGCCATGGGAAACTGGTTAATGCCTGTCAAATTCACAAGATGCCAAGAGATAAGTGAGAATATTTGTTTTCAGGGCAAACAGTCCTTCACATGTCTTTCTTATTAACCAGGCGCCTAGAAAGATGAATGACTTAAAAAAAAAAAAAAAAAAAGTTTTACTGAGCATGGAATCAAAGCAAGAGGAAATGGATAGTTCTGAGGCCATTTCACCTTTGTCCTTGGTCAAACTTCCACCAGGTGAGCTCCAACCATCCTGGAGACTGGACTGCACTGCAGGCAGAGATGCCACACCTCGCCCAGGGTGATTCCCCAGGGTTCCCCCTCTTGACAGACAGTCCACCTTCCACTGTCTACACATTCTTTGTCAGTTGTATTGATGCCATTGATTAGGCTATAGTCAAATTCAACTAGCTCTTCAGGCCCTCATCAAGAAAATAATTTTGGTTTGAAATAGTTTGACTTTAATCTTTATTGGTGATTTTCAAATGTTAATGTGCAGAAAAGTATTACCTGGATATCATCTAGAACCCTACTGGGGCTCAGAAAATGGTATCCCAAAGTATGGTACTTTGGCATGCTAAGTACTTTGAACTAAAGGAGATTAGAAGGCCTCAGAAATGGGCTGGGCACAGTGACTTGCGACTGTAATCTCAGCACTTTGGGAGGCTAAGGCAGGTGGATCACCTGAGTCCAGGAGTTCGAGACCAGCCTGGCCAACATGGCAAAACATGTCTCTACTAAAAATACAAAAATCAGCTGGGCATGGTGGTGAGTACCTATAGTCTCAGCTACTCAGGAGGCTGAGGCAGGAGAATCGCTTGGGCCTGGGAGGCAGAGATTGCAGTGAGCAGAGATCACTCCACTGCATCCCAGCCTGGGCAACAGAATGAGACTCTGTCTCAAAAAAAAAAAAAAAAGAAGGGCTCACAAATGAGTTCTTCTTTGTAGTCTTCTGCCCTCCTGTCCCTAGCTCCTCTACCTCTCACAAAGTAAGCCATAAAACTTAGAAAGATTGCTCTCTCCCTTCTCCCCTGAGGACTCTTATTCTAAAGGGATCCTGCCCCATACCCAGGAGGAAGGAAGCCTACACGGACAGACCAAGAAGAACAGACAGGGCCAGGCACAATGGCTCATACCTATAATCCCAGCACTTTGGGAGGCCAAGGCAGGAGGATCCCTTGAGCCTACGAGTTAAAGACCAGTCTGGGCAACATAGCAAGATCCCGTTTCCATAAAAATAAAAATAAAAAAAAAGAAGAACAGACAAGGCCAGGCATGGTGGCTCATGCCTACAATCCCAGCACTTCGGGAGGCTAAGGCGGGAGCATTCATTGAGCTCAGGAGTTCAAGACCAGCCTGGGCAACATGGCCAAACCCCATCTCTATAAAAAATTACAAAAACATTAGTTGGGCGTAGTGGCACCTGGCTGTAGTTCCAGTTACTCAGCAGGCTGAAGTGGGAGGATCGCTTGAGCCCAGGAGATCTAGGCTGCAGTGAGCTGTGATCACACCACTGCACTCCAGTCTGGGCAAGAGAACAAAACCCTATCTCAAAAAAATAGAAATAAAAATAAAAACATAAAGAAATTGTTTGTTCAATCACATTCTACATGGCTATCCAGTCTTCATCAAATCAAGCATAAAAATGGACAGTTTTCCCTGGGTCTTTGGGTCTTCATTTCTGGAAGTTCCTGTGTCACATAAAACTTTGATTGGCCAGCAGTGGTGGCTCACGCCTGTAATCCCAACACTTTGGGAGGCCGAGGCGGGCAGATCACGAGGTCAGGAGATCGAGACCATCCTGGCTAACACGGTGAAACCCCGTCTCTACTAAAAATACAAAAAAATTAGCTGGGCGTGGTGGTGGGCACCTGTAGTCCCAGCTACTCGGGAGGCTGAGGCAGGAGAATGGCGTGAACCCAGGAGGTGGAGCTCGCAGTGAGCTGAGATCATGCCACCGGGCGACAGAGAGAGACTCCGTCTCAAAAAAAAAAAAAAAAAAAAACCAGAAAGCTTTTATTAAATAAATTTGTTATGTTTTCCCCCTTGTTAATCTGTCTTTTGTTATAGAAGTGTTGGCCACAACCTTTACCATGAGTGAAGAAAGGTATCACACCTCTCCGCCCTTACAACCCCACCCACTGAAAATTTGATCAGTAGGTCTAGGATGGGGCCCAAGAGTCTACATTTTTGTTGAGTACCCCTGGGTTTCTAATGCAATGGATCCAGAAAACTGCACTAAGGGTTGATCTTTCTGGTAGGACACTATTGTTGGCCCTGTTTGCCAAATATACATCAAAAAGTTAAATATAAGGTCATCCCTGATAAAAGCCAAGAAGCAAATGATCATAGAGTGATTAACCACAGAGAATGAGCAAATTCCAACTCTGTTCTGCCAATGATCTAACTGTGACCTCAGACAAATGTAAAATGAGGACAATACTACCACAGAGCACATTTTTAAAAGGTTAAGTGAATGAATGTGCTTAAACCAGTGCTGCACACTTAATACAGGCTAGATAGATGTTAAATATAATAATTATTCAAACAAACAGTAGTTTGAAATTTCAGGCAAAGAAAAGACCAGTGTGGACAAATGTGTGTAAGAGGCTACTTAAGGTAGAAGGTTAAGGTTTGAGCTGGGCTGTGAAGGAGAAGGTAAGATTTTTGGGAGAGAAGAAGGGTTGCAGGGAGGTGGAGGTGGTAATCATAATTACTAAAACAGGAAAGAAAGGGCCCCTATGCAGAATTCAGCCACCCTCTGTAAGTCAACTCGTATGGGAAGGACTTCTCGATCTGTCCAGGAATTCTTTTCTCTCTGAGGCCACCACTGAAGAAAGCAGAGCCTGGGGCCCCAAGAAGCTGCCCATGAGTGGACCTGAGATCCATAAAATGTAGTGGCCAAAACTGTACAATAGCCAGGACTCAATCTCAACTTTCTACCTGGTAGATTGAACTCAAACCATAGCTACAGGGGAGAAGGTGTGAATTTCTAGAAACAAAACAAGTAATTTACATATACTATTTGCTCTGGGTTGAGCTGGGGAACAAATTCCTAGATACCCTCCATGCTAATATCAATCATACACAATTTAACCAAACAACTGGGGACAGGAAAGACTCTTATCATACTTGTCTTAAAGCTAAAGGTTTATAGCTAAAAGAAACATGATTTATATTTATGCATGTTCTGATTTTTCCAGATTTGTAGATGCCCCAAGTCACATTTAGATATTTTCCTAATTGACAAAAAAAAAAAAAAAAAAAAAAAAGCTTACCTGCCAGCTGTTTTCCACAGAAATTCCTCTTTGCACTCGAATAATATATTCCTTAAAAAAAGAAGGGAAAAATAGCCTCAGTTATAAAATCCCCAAATCAGGGAATCAAAAATAAGTTTTAAAAAATCAGATAAAGTAGACTTCAGAGCAAGGAAAATTACCAGAGAGAGACAGAAACGGACATTACATAAAAATAAAAGGGTAACCTACCAGGAAGACATAGCAATCCTAAACGTATATGCACCAAACAACAGAGCTATAAAATATGTGAGGCAAAAAACTGATAAAACTGAAAGAAGTGACAGACAAATCCAAAATTATAGTTGAAAACTTCAATACTCCTCTGTCAGGAATTGATAGAACAACTGAACAGAACACCAACTAGGGTATCGAAGAACTTAACAATACCATCACCCAACAGGATTTAATAAGCATTTATAGAACACTCCATCCAATAATAGCAGAATACACATTCTTTCCAAGTCATTATGCATATCATAGACCAATACAGATCATATCCTGAGCCATAAATCTCAAAAAATTTAAAAGAACCCAAATCATACAAACTAGAAATCAGTAAGATCGGTAACAGGAAAATCTCCACAATAGTTGGGAACTCAACAACACACTTCTAAATAATCCATGTTTTAAAGACAAAATCTCAAGGGAAATTAAAAAATATATACATTGAACTGAAAGAAAATATAGCATATCAAAATTTGTGGGACATGTCAGCTAACGTAGCACTGACAGGGAAATTTAAGCACTAAATGCTTATATTAGGAAAGAGAAAAACTATCAAAACCTAAACTCCACCTCAAGAACCTAGAAAAAGAAAAGCATAATAAACTCAAAGCAAGCAGAAGAAAAAAAATAAAGAGCAGAAATCAATAAAATTGAAAACAAAGAAATAGAGAAAATCAAGAAATAAAAGCTGATTATTTGAAGAGACCAATAAAATGGACAAAAATGGACAAAATGGACAAAAAAAGATAAGATACGTATTATTAATATCAAGAATCAATTAGGATGCCACTACAGAGTGTACAGATACCAAATGGATATGGGAGTGCTATGAATGATTCTACATATATAAATTTGACAACTTAGATGAAATGGACCACTTCCTCAGGAACACTAAATACCACAACTCACCCAATATGAAATACATAATTTGATCTTTATAACGATTTATAATTAAATTCATAACTAAAAAACTCCCCCCAAATATGTATCAAGGCCCAATGGTTTCACTGGAGAATTCTACTCAGTGTCTTAAGAAGAATCAACACCAATTCTTTACAAACTCTTCTAAAACACAGAAGAGGAAGGAACACTTCCCAATTCACTTGATGAAGCTAGTATTACCCAGATCCCAAAACCAAAGACAGAGAAAAAAAAAAGAACTACAGATCAATACCATTCACAAACTTAAGCTCAAAAATCCTTACCAAAATATTAGCAAATTGAATTCAGCAATTTATAAAACGAATTAGATACTATGACCAAGTGGGGCTTATTCTAGGGACTCAAGGCTGGTTCACTATTTGGAAACTGATCGATGTAATCCGCCATATTAACAGGTTAATCAAGAAAAATCACATGATCATATCAAACGACGCAGAAAAAGCATCTGACAAAACTCAACATCCTTTCATGATAAAACTTTTAGAAAATAGGAATAGAGGACACTTTCTTAAGTTGATGAAAAGGTTCTACAAAAAACCTACAGCTTACATACTTAATGGTAGAAGACTCAATATTTTCCCCTAAGATCAGGAACAAGGCAAGGCAGTGTGTTCTCCTACTCAACAAACTACTGGAAGATCTAGCCAGTGTAATAAAAATAGGAAAAGAAATAAAAGGCATATAGATCAAAAGGAAGAAATAAAACTGTTCCTATTTTTAGACAACATGATAGTCTATGTAGAAAATCCCAAGGGATCTACAAAAAAATTGCAATTAATAAATTCATAGGCCAGACTCAGTGGCTCACGTCTGTAATCCCAGCACTTTAGCAGGCTGAGGCGGGGGGACTGCTTGAGTCCAGGAGTTTAAGACTAGCCCAGGCAAAACAGCAAGACCTCATCTCTACAAAAATAAAAAAATTAGCTAGGCATGGTGGCACATGCCTGTAGTCCCAGCTACTCAGGAGGCAGAGGGAATGCTTGAGCCGGAAGGTCATGGATGCAGTGAGCCATGTTGACACCCGCACTCCAGCCTTGGCAAAAGAGAGAGACCCTGTCATTAATTAATTAATCAATTGAGTTCAACAAGGCTACAGAATACAAGTATACAAATATCAATGTAACTATGTACTAGAAATGAAAATATACAGGTATAAATTAGAAATACAATACCATTTACAATTACTCAAAAAAAAAATACTTGGGGGGAAATCTAAAACATGCATAGTACTTGTATGTCGAAAACTACAAACCACTGATAACGGAAATCAAAGCTCTGAATAAACTAATAGAAATAAAGATTTCAGTTATCCCTAAATTGATGTACATGTTTAAAACAAATCCTATTAAAAGATTTTTTTTTTCCAAATACATGCAAAATTGTTCTAAAATGTAGATGGGGCCAAGTCAGCAGCTCATGACTATAATCCCAGCATTTCGGGAGGCCAAGGCGGAAGGATCGCTTGAGCTTAGGAGTTCAACCAACCTGTGCAACATGGTGAAACTCCATCTCTACAAAAAATTAAAAAATTAATTAGCCAGGCATGGTGGTATGCACTTGTAGTCCCAGCTACTCAGGAAGCTGAGGAAGGAGAATTGCTTGAGCCTGGGAGGCTGAAGCTGCAGTGAGCCAGGATCATGCCACTGCACTTGCCTGGGCAAGAGAGCAAGACCTTGTCTCTAAATAAATAAATAAATAAATAAAGTATGAGGAATCAGTCTACCTGATGTCAAGACTATTATATCAATAATCAATAATAATTAAATCAATAATAATAGTAATCAAGACCGTGTAGTGTTGGTGGAGGCATAAACATATATGTCACTGGAAGAGAACAGAGAACCCAGAAACAATTCCATATAAGTATGCCTGATTACATTTTTGATGAAAGTGCAAAGGCAATTCAATAGAGGAATGATAGCCTTTTCAACAAATGGTGCCAGAGCAATTGGACACTCAGCAATGAAATGAACCTCAACCTAAGATTCATGTGTTATATTACTTTCACATGTCAGAGCAATTGGACACTCAGCAATGAAATGAACCTCAACCTAAGATTCATGCGTTGTATTCACACACTGTACTACCAAAATGAATTATGTACTTAAATGTAAAATGTAAAACTGTAAGACTTTTAGAAAAAAAAATAGGAGAAAAATCTGGGATGCAGGTTTAGGCAACGAGTTCTTGACAGCAAAACATGATCTATGCAAGGGAAAATTGGACTTCATCAAAATTAAAAACATTTTCCTATGAAAGAACAAACATTTTTTACAAATCCAATTAGAAAATGGGCAAATGTTAAGAATACATTTCACTGAAGAGGATATACAGATGGCATACATGAAAATATATTCAACATTACTAGCCCTCAGGGAAATGCAAATTAAGGCCATTATACACCTATCAGAATGGCTTAAATAAAAAATCCTGGCTAGGATACAGAAAAACTGGATCACTCATACATTGCAGATGGGACTATAAAATGATACAGCTACTCCAGAACCGTTTGGAAGTTTCTTTAAAAACTATATATGGCCGGACGCAGTGGCTCAAGCCTGTAATCCCAGCACTTTGGGAGGCCCAGACGGGCGGATCATGAGGTCAGGAGATCGAGACCATCCTGGCTAACACAGTGAAACTCCGTCTCTATTAAAAAATACAAAAAACTAGCCGGGCGATGTGGCGGGCGCCTGTAGTCCCAGCTACTCGGGAGGCTGAGACAGGAGAATGGTGTGAACCCGGGAGGCGGAGCTTGCAGTGAGCTAAGATCCGGCCACTGCACTCCAGCCTGGGTGACAGCGAGACTCCGTCTCAAAAAAAAAAAAACTATATATGCAACTACCATACAACCCAGCAACTGTATTCCTAGACATTTATTCCAAAGAAATGAAAACTTACATTCTCATAAGAATTTATATACAAATGTTCATAGCAGCTTTATTAGTAAAAGCCTCAAAGTGGAAACAAGACAGATGTCCTTCAATAGGTGGTTAAATTCTGCTATATCCATACCATGGAATACTACTCAACCAAAAAAAGAAATGAACTATTAATACACACAATAACTTGGATGGATTTCCAGAGAATCATACTGAGTGGGAAAAAAAAATCTTGTACAATTCTATTTGTATAACATCCTTGAAGTGACAAAATTATAGAGATGGAGAATAGATTAATGGTTACCTGGAGTTAAGGCTGGGGTAGTGAGATGGGTGTGAGAGGGAAGCGGTGTGGCTACAGAAGGGCAAAGTGAGGAATGCTTGTAATAATGACAGTGTTCTCTATCGTGACTGCATCACCGTCAATATCCTGGTTATAATATTGTACTATAGGTTTGCAAGATGTTACCATTGGAGAAAATTGAGTAAAGGGTACATGGGATCTCTCTGCAATTTTCTTTTCTTTTTTTTTTTTTTTTTGAGACAGAGTCTTGCTCTGTTGCCCAGGCTGGAGTGCAGTGGTACAATCTCAGCTCACTGCAACCTCTGCCTGCCGGGTTCAAGTGATTCTCCTGCCTCAGCCTCTCGAGTAGCTGGGATCACAGGTGTGTGCCAACACGTCTGGCTAATTTTTGTATTTTTAGTAGAGACGGGGTTTCGCCACCTTGGCCAGGCTGGTCTCGAACTCCTGACCTCAGGTGATCCGCCTACCTCGGCCTACCAAAGTGTTAGAATTACAGGCATGAGCCACCGCGCCTGGCCAAAATGAGAAGTTTTAGTAGCTTCCCCAGGTAATTATTACTAAGTAAGCATGAAACACAGACCTAGAGCAGCCTCCAGTTTATACACACTGGACATTATGATGAAAGTATAAATTAAATCATAAAGAATGTTACTGTTTTCCTCAAATGTTCAGAACTATTTTATTAACTTTTTTTTTTTTCAGTCGAAGTCTCATTTTATTGCCTAGGTTGGAGTACAATGGTGCAATCTCAGCTCACTGTAACCTCCACCTGCTGGGTTCAAGCAATCCTCCTGCCTCAGCCTCCCAAGTAGCTGGGACCACAAGCATGCACCACCAACCTCGGCTAATTTTTGTATTTTTTGTAGAGACAGCATTTCACCATGTTGCCCAGGCTGGTCTCGAATTTCTGGACTCAAGTGATCTGCCCACCCTGGGATTACAGGTGGGGTTATAGGTATGAGCCACTGTGCCCGGCCTGGGGCTGGGATTACAGGTATGAGCCACTGTGCCCAGCCTGTTTTACTAACTTTGGGTGGTATCATGTAGGCATTACTCACAGTCACTACTCAACCAATTCTTTCTACTGAATTAATTCCACTTATTTAAATAGGTTATTTAGAAAATAAAGCCAAATGAGATGTTAACCTGGTAACTACATTTTAAAATTGATCGTATTACACTATCATTAATTTATATGCTGTTTATTTGGCAAAGGCTGATAAATTCCAAATAAGCAGAAACTTCTGCCTCTTCTGGATTATGTTAAGGATAGTACATTCAACGTTCAACAATGTCCGCTCAATTATTATGTACCTGGCAGGGTTTTATATGGGGTTATAAAACATTTCAAAACTGACTTGTGTAGTGTGACGAATCTCTCTCTCTCTCTTTTTTTTTTTTTTCAGAGATAAGGTGTTGCTCTGTCACCCAGGCTAGAGTACAATGGCACACAGCTTCAACCTCCTAGGCTCAAGCAGTCCTCACACCTCAGCCTTTTGAGTGGCTGGGACTACAGGTGCGCTCCACCATCTTCAGCTAATTTTTAAGTTTTTTGTAGAAACGGGGTCTCAGTATGTTGCTCAGGCTGGTCTCGAACTCCTGGCCTCCAGCAATTCTTCTGTCTCGGCCTCTCAAAGTGCTGGGATTACAGGCATGAGCTACCATGCCCAGCCTCAGGCAAATCTCTTAAGCAATATGCTAATGCAATTATTTCTGAGTACATAAAGATAAAATGCTAAAAACAACTGACAGTCTTACATTTGGAGATCAGTCCTTTAGCGTTTAAATGTTCTTGTCGTCTTAGGTTTGTTTTACTGACACATTTTCTCGGCTTTTACATTCTTATAGAAATGTAAATTAGCATGTATAATTGGGTAACTCCAAACAAGTACACATAAACAAGTTTTTTTTTTTATGTTTAGAGGGAAAAAATGTTAAATCACAAAATCGCTTTGCGCATCCATTGCTTCATGTATCAGAGGAATAATTTTTTTTTTTTTTGGGACAGTCTCACTCTGTCACCAGGCTGGAGTGCAGTGGCACGATCTTGGCTCACTGCAACCTCTGACTCCCTGGATCAAGCGATTCTCCCACCTCAGCTTCCCGAGTAGCTGAGATTTACAGGCGCACACCACAATGCCTGGCTAATTTTTGTATTTTAAGTAGAGAGGGGGTTTCACCATGTTGGTCAGGATGTTCTCGATCTCCTGACCTCGTGATCTACCCACCTCGGCCTCCCAAAGTGCTGGGATTCCAGGCACGAGCCACTGCGCCTGGCCATCAGAGGAATAATTTTAATGTTTAAAATTCCAGCTCAATGTTGGGCACTTAGAAGTTACTAAGTAAGCCTTTGCTGGTCTCCTTTATATAAACACACATAAACCACATAGCTTTGAGTTTAAAGTTTGGACATGTGTTTTCATGAAGATGTTGCTGCCAATTGTGGGCATGGATTAAGCACCTATCATGTTCCAAACCCGTGCTTTGTTCATGCTGGGGAAATGATTCTCAACAGAAAAATGCATTCTGACAAAAAAAGGTACTGCGTTCCATTCCTTTCCTGTGTATAGATATAATTTAGATTAAAAAAAATAAACTTGGCTATAAAACACACAATTATGTTTGAGGTAAGCATTTGGCATATGAGAAGCAGTAGCAAAAAGACAATGCCTGTGTCCTGATGTCAGGCTGTGACATCCCAAAATGATATCCTAGTTAATGTTTCTGCCAACACTCTATGTTTAGGTCAGTGTTCTTAAAAAGGGGGGTGATTCTGCTCAGCAGACATCTGGCAATGTCTGGAAACATTTTAGGTTGTCACAGGGGACAGGAGTGCTACCTAATAGGTATAGCGGCCAGGAATGCTGCTAAATGTCCTGTAAGGCACAGGAGACCCCCACAACAAAGAACTATCTGACCCCAAATGTCAAAGTACCGAGGTTGAGAAACTGGGGATCAGGTGAGTAGAAGAGGTCACATCAGCCCATGGAGGCTTGGGATACAGGATGGAGTGGGAGTTACTTCTGCTGTCATCTGCCCTGGACCATGGCCCACTGCTATCCCACATGCAATACCATTTGTAACATGTGCATGTCTACCTACAGGGTGTGCTTAGTTACTGGTAGCCCCAAGGCACCACCCATTGTGTTTCCCCTGTAAAGGAACATTAAGAATGAGCCTCCAGAAGTAGAGTAGGATGGTGGTTACCACAGGATGGGAGTGGGAGTGGACCAAGAAAGAGATGATGTTGGTAGAAGCAGGTTTCTAATAAGACACGAAGAATATGTTGTGGTGATCTACAGAACACCATGGTGATTGTAGTCAATAATAATGCGTATTTCAAAATGGCTAAAACAGTGGATCTTAAATGTTCTCACCACAAAGAAATGATTACTACACGAGGTGATAATATGTTCATTGGCTTGATTCAATTATTCCACAAAGTATATATAGTCATGCACTGCATAATGACATTTCAGTCACAACAGACCACAAATATGATGATGGTCCAATAAGATTAGGTTTTTTTTTTTTTTTTTTTGAGACACAGTCTCACTTTGTCACCCAGGCTGGAGTGCAGTGGCATGATCTCACTTCACTGCAACCTCTGCTTCTCGGGTTCATACAACTCTTCTGCCTCAGCTTCCCAAGTAGCTGGGATTAGAGGTGCCCACCACCAAGCCTGGCTAATTTTTGTATTTTTAGTAGAGATGGGGTTTCACCATGTTTGCTAGGCTGATCTGGAACTCCTTACCTCAAAGTGATCCACCCATCTCAACCTCCCGAAGTGCTAGGATTACAGGTCTGAACCACAACGCCTGGCCAAGGTCCAATAAGATTATAATGGAGCTAAAAACATTTCTATTGCCTAGTGACATCACAGATGTCTTAACGTTGTAACGCAATGGATTACTCATGTGTTTGTAGTATGCTGGTGTAAATAAACCTACTGCCTTTTTGTTTTTTTTTTTTTGAGACGGAGTCTAGCTCTGTCGCCCAGGTTGGAGTGCAGTGGCGCGATCTCGGCTCACTGCAAGCTCCGCCTCCCGGGTTTACGCCATTCTCCTGCCTCAGCCTCCCAAGTAGCTGGGACTACAGGCGCCCGCCATCTCGCCCGGCTAGTTTTTTTGTATTTTTTTTAGTAGAGACGGGGTTTCACCGTGTAGACCAGGATGGTCTCGATCTCCTGACCTCGTGATCCACCCGTCTCGGCCTCCCAAAGTGCTGGGATTACAGGATTGAGCCACCGCGCCCGGCCCCTACTGCTTTTTATAGTTATTTCAGAGTATACTCCTTCTACTTAGAAAAGAAAGGTAACTGTAAAAACACCCTCAGACAGGTCCTTTAGGAGGTATCCAGAAGGCATTGCTACCATAGGAGAGCTCCATGTGTGTTATTGCCCCAGAAGACCTTCCAATGGGATAGGATGTGGAGGTGGAAGAGAGTCATACTGATGATCTTGACACTGTGTAGGCCTAGGCTGTGTGTGTTTATGTCTTAGTTTTTGTTTTTGTTTTTTTTTTTCTGAGACAGAGTCTCGCAGCCCAGGCTGGAGTGCAGTGGCACAAACTCGGCTCACTGCAACCTCCACCTCCGGGGTTCAAGTGATTCTCCTGCCTTAGCCTCCCAAGTAGCTGGGACTACAGGTGTGTGCCACCATGCCCGGCTAATTTTTGTATTTTTAGTAGAGATGGGGTTTTACCATGTTGGCCAGGATGGTCTCTATCTCTTGACCTCATGATCTGCCTGCCTTGGCCTCACAAAGTGCTGGGATTACAGGTGTGAGCCACTGCGCCCAGCCTGAATTTTTCTAGATTGCTCAATATACCATCCAGCCTAACCAAAAGGGAAATGTCTTCACCTCAAATTTCCAATGCTGTGAACAAAAAAAAAAAAAAAAAGAGGCCAGGCACAGTGGCTCACGCCTCTAATCCCAGCACTTTGGGAGGCCAAAGAAGGTGGATCACAAGGTCAGGAGTTCAAGACCAGCCTGGCCAACACAGTGAAACCCCATCTCTACTAAAAATACAAAAATTAGCCGGGCATGGAGGCACACACCTGTAGTCCCAGCTACATGGGAGACTTAGGCAGGAGGATCACTTGAACCCAGGAGGCGGAGGTTGTGATGAGCCGAGACTGCACCACTGTACCCCAGCCTTGGCAAGAGTGAGATCCCGTCTCAGAAAAAGAAAAAAACTACAGCTGCCTACTGCTTGCAATCAGGCTGTAGCTCTTATTAAAGCAAATAGAAGAAAGCCCTGCAGACCAGTAGAAACTTGACATTTGAAGTCAGGCCTCCACCTCCCAAGCTGGAGTCAGCAGCCTGGGATCCTCCAGTGAATTATTCCCATCTTTACTGCCCTCTCTGATGTGGAACAGGATCGACAGAGTGCATAAAAGAGAAGATAAAGCACCAAGGCCCATCAGGCATGGAAAGGAGAGCTAACAGCCCTGCAGGGCAGACCTGAGTCAGATGGATTTCAGCCTGCCACCAAACCCTGCCATCTGCTGCCACTTCCCCAAAGGGCCCGCTCCTTTCTGCCCCTCCTCTTGACACAACACCCCCTATCTTGGCATGCCAGGGAGGCTGCTGTGTCAAGCCCCAGCATGTGGGCATTCTGGCAAATCACTGAGGTCTATTGCTGAAGTTTTTCAAACTGGAAATGCACTTGCACTAGGACCACGTGATTTCTGACTTAAGTGAGGGAGGAAAAGAAAGAATTAACTTAAAACGAGGACTGATCATGTGCTGGAATTTTGCTAAGCCCCTAACCCAATACTTCTCATTAATTCTCACAGCCACCCTAGGTGGTAGATCTCAGCTCAGCAAGATCGAATGAGCTACCCAAGGTGGCATAGGTAGGATGCAGCTGGCTAGGAACTGGAACCCAAGTCCTGCTGACTCCCAAGACCCTCCAACCTACCATACACAGCTGGCGACCCAGGGAAGTCCTAAGGCCAGGCTCTTTCTGCAACTTGGAAAGGTGGGAGTCCTCACTAGTCCATGGATTGAGCTAGTTCACCCCAATGATGTAGACCCACTGACTCTTACCTGAGGGTGCAGAGGTGGGGACTGTCATTCCCACAACTTCGGAATTGATTAATGCTCCCAACACTGGCCATGCCATTTTCCAAGTAAGCATCCCCACTGGCAATTTGTTTTCCTGAGTTTCTGAAAGGGTATGTGGGATTTCACTACACAGTAGCAGGTACTCAAAGGTACCTTGGTTTGGTGAAATTTTAGGAAAACTAAGTAGGAAAACTTATTTTGAACCTGTCTAGCCCCAAATTACTTTAGTGAGGCTACAAACACAAATTACTTTGAAATAAACGTGTTAAGTAGCTCAAGCCAAAACTTACGCAAACCTTCAAACCAGCCTGGCCCATGTAAGTCTCTCTTCCCTTTTGGCACAGCTTTCAGACATGCCGTGAAACTTAAAGTACAGAAAAAGACACCAGCAGCTGTTCAGAGATGTTTTGCAGATACCTGTCAGTGTTCTGATCTCTCTACCCCTAAGGCAGAGGGTCTTGACCCTGTCGCATTCTAGAATCACCTAGAGAACTTGAAAAGATACCTATACTTGTGCCCTCACAGATTCTGATTTAATTTGTCTGGTCTGGGCACACGCATTAGCAGGTCTTTTGTTTTTTCTCTTTTTTTTTTTCCTTTTCTTTGAGACAGAGTCTCACTTTGTTGCCCAGTCTGGAGTAAAGTTCACAATCTTGGCTCACTGTAACCTCTGCCTCTCCCAGGTTCAAGCGATTCTCATACCTCAGCCTCCCGAGTAGCTGAGATTACAGGCGCACACCACCATGCTCGGCTAATTTTTGTAATTTTAGTAGAGACAGGGTTTTACCATCTTGGCCAGGATGGTCTCGAACTCCTGACCTCAGGTGATCCCACCTGCCTCAGTCTCCCAAAGTGTTGGGATTACAAGCGTGAGCCACTGCCACCACACCTGGCCAGCAGGTCTTAAATGTTCCTCAGTTGGTATTAATGTGCAGCCAGGGGTGGGAACCATTGTTCTAAAACCTCTTAAAGAAATTGGGCTGGGTGCGGTGGCTCATGCTTGTAATCCCAGCACTTTGGGAGGCTGAGGCGGGCGAATCGCAAGGTCAGGAGTTCAAGAACAGCCTGGCCAACATGGTGAAACCCCATCTCTACTAAAAATACAAAAAATTAGCTGGGTGTAGTGGTAGGCGCCTGTAATCCCAGCTACTCGGGAGGCTGGGGCAGGAGAATCGCTTGAACCCGGGAGGTAGAGGTTGCAGTGAGCCGAGATCATGCCACTGCACTCTAGCCTGCGATAGAGTAAGAGACTCAGTCTCAAAAAAAAAAAAAAAAAATCGGAAGCAGCTCCACACCACAAAAATAAAAAACCATGAATGAGTCGAAGGAAACAGATGACGCAACCACCAACCAAACCTCACACATAATCTCCTCTACCCTCACCCATATCTCCCCACCTCCTCTTAAGGGCTCAGCTCGTCTGTCTTTTTGGGGTGTCGTTGGTATCTAACCTGAGCCTCTAGAAATCCCTCACATTGGGCTCTGTAGTGGTGGCTCCCGTAGGCACCACTCACACTATCTGCCAATGCTGTTTAAAGGGAGCAAGAAAGAACCATTTCCCTCGGCTGGAGGAAATGAGTCTCTGAAGGATGGATGCCTTGACTAGAAAGTGGTGGATCTGGGAGAGGAGGCAGGCCTGTTTGTCTCCAGCGCCCACCAGCCACACCACCCTTCTAGGTTCACTCCCAAACTCACTTCTCCCCTGGCACTTTCTCTTCACGGGAAGGCCTGAAAAGAATGCTGAAAACAAGTGACCTGGCTGGAATCTACCACCATGCTACTTCTCTGCTCCAGGACCTCCCGTGGCTCCCACTGGCCCACAGGATAAATCCAAATTCCTCAGCCTAGCTTCCATATTCTTCTACCACCTGACCAAACTGTCCTAACCCTTTCTTCCCATGCAAACCCTCCTATACCTAGTCAGACTGTTTACATCCTAAATATCCCTTACTTACGCTCCTCTTTTTGCTGTTCTACCTATTCAAAATCACACAGCACAACAGCTGCAGCCACAGGCAGCAGTCCACATCACCCTAGAGGATAGCAAGATTTCTGAGGAAATTCTCATAGAATTCAGCTTGCAGGACTTCTGCTTAGCTCACTGGCCACCTGTCTGGCCACTTACAGTCCTTAATATTTCACTTAGAATTAGTGATTACTCCTTGCTCTGCTAAGTAGTCATTATTTATTGCTGTTTCATCTGCAGATTTTTGGTGCTATAACTTACCTTTGTTTTGTTTCAATTTTGTGCAACCTAATAATATGCAAAACTGCCTCAAAACAAATGAAAACATTAAGGGTTTTTAAAGGCATCTGAAGAATCATCACTATATTAACCTAAATTTTGGCAGGTGAATAAAGCCAAATGCATCTTCTTTTCAGCCACATGAAATAAATTTTATTTAAAAATCTAATTCATAGAGGACAGGCACGGTGGCTAACATCTGTAATCCCAGCACTTTGGGAGGCCAAGGCGGGCAGATCATGAGGTCAGGAGATTGAGACCATCCTGGCTAACACGGTGAAACCCCATCTCCACTAAAAATACAAAAAAATTAGCCGGGTATGGTGGCATGCACCTGTAGTCCCAGTTGCTGGGGAGGCTGAGGCAGGAGAATGGCATGAACCTGGGAGGCGGAGCTTGCAGTGAGCCGAGATGGCGCCACTGCACTCCAGCCTGAGTGACAGAGCAAGACTCCGTCTCAAAAAAAAAAAAAAAAATCAAATTTATAGAATCACGGGCTTTAACTTTAGCAAAAGAAGAGATGAAGCACACATTGCAAACACGCTTTGATCCCTGCAGTGAGATGAGCGTCATGATCATGCATGCTTCTCTTCTCCCTTCTCCGGGCCTTTTGAAGTCTACACTCTCAGCTGTGGGATGGTCTCCTGCCCTACCAGGAGAGCTGGTCTCCACACTGACTTCAAAGACAGCTGATGTTCCAGAGAGGAAAAACACTCCAAAGAAGCACTCCAAAATCCTTTTGACCTCAAACATGACTACAGAATGGATATGCCTTTTTAAATAGCCACTTCCTGCAGCATTCTATAGTACAATGACCCTTAAATGACACCCATGCAAATTACATAATTTGCTAAAATGGAAACATAGTAATTCCATCTTACATCAAAGTAAAGAAAAAAAATTTTTTAATCTGAAGCTCAATTAAATAGTAATTTTAAGCGAAATAAAACCTTCACTTGTTCAATAATCCTCACAATGCCCTAAAACTGTACAAATGGATGAAGTGAACATAATTGCAGGGAACTACCCACTACATGTTTAGCAGGCCTGAAGAGACAACAACATAGAAACTCTGATCCGCTGGAAATTACGCTTTTTCTTTGAGCTCTGGTATCTGAGGTGGCCAGCTCCTCATCCTTCACGCCCTTTGCCAGCAGTGACCTGAGTACCTGCTGGAGACTGAAGTGCTCCCTCCTGGAACATGTCTCCTCTACCTTCCCCCTTTTCCATTGCCTCAAAGACGGGCCACCTGGGAGCCCTTCTGGAGCCTGAAAGAGGAGCTGGTCACTGTGTCATGATCAGCCAAAATGTGCCATCCCTCCTCCATAGCACAGTCACAAGTCCCCAGTGGGGGAGGGCACACGCTTTCCAGTCACAGAGTTCTGGAACAAAGCCCAAAGACCACTTACTAGCATTGCGGCCTAAATTCTCTGTGCTTCAGTTTCCTCATCTACAAAATCATGCCTTTCAGGGTCGTGGTGAGTATGAAACAAGACAGCATATTTAGAGCAGCCAGCACAATGGCCAGCTTTGTAACTGTTCGTTTTCTTCCCTGCTAAGAAAATAGCAAACACAAAGTTTCTGCAGGTGAATATATCAGGGTTCTAATCAGCAAGCACAGGAGACTGTGGCAGCACTGTGAAGAACGTGCAGAAAAAACAAAAAGCAGCCATTCTCTTTGAATATGAGAAACAATTTTATCAGTCTCTGATTTCTAAGAAGGAGTACCATGATTCCAGCCTCTGTTGTCCTAGATTCTATGTCCACTTTTGGCTAATTTTTTTCCCTGTGTTTTTCAGGTTATCCTCCATGAGCATAAATTATTTTATAATCAGGGAAAACAAGTTTTGGAAAAGTTTCTCAGTTTGCTACACATGTAATTTAAAATAAGAAATCCTGGCCAGGCACAGTGGTTCACACCTGTAATCCCAGCACTTTGGGAGGCCGAGGCAGGTGGACTGCATGAGCCCAGGAGTTCAAGACCAGCCTGGGCAACATGGTGAAACCCTGTCTCTACAAAATACACACACACACACAGACACACACACAGACACACACACACAAGCCGGCTGTGGTGGTGCGCGCCTGTAGTCCCAGCTATTTGAGGGGCTGAGTCGGGAGGATCGCTTAAGCCCAAGAAGGATCATTTAAGCCCAGGGAGATGGAGGCTGCAGTGAGCCGTGACTACACCACTGCACTCCAGCCTGGGCAATAGAGTGAGGCCCTTTCTTGGAAAAATAAAATAAAATAAATTAAATAAGGAATTCTAAGTGATAAAGATTGAGATCATCTGAGCTTGGATAAGAGCCTGGTATGATAAATGCACCTTTTTTCCTCTGACAAGGGAACTTTTGGTCATTTTACTACTCATCAGTACTTTCTGTGCTAGGGAAACTGGGAAAACAGAAGATGAAAGTAAAGTAAATGAACTCTTCTACTTGTATCAGGGCTGCTACAGCATTTAGTGGGAGAGAAGCTTGAAACTATAGGCTGAAGTCAAGCTACAAGTCCCTACTGGTTTTAATAATGATCACCATCACTAAGGATAACATACACATAAACCTATCCTACTTAGTCTGAGAATGTTGCTGTATCATCCTGAGACACCAGCTCCAATTTCATAACCAACTGTGGAAGTGACCACGGTATACATGCCATGCAGACACGTATCTTCGGAGCGGGAGGTATAACTGCTCTGCTTATGGGGCACTTACTCTCTGCCTTCTAGCCCTCAGTTTACTCCATCTCCCAACAATGTCTGGAGTGAGGCATCACTACATCTCTTATACAACAAGAACCCTGAGGCTCAGAGAGGGCAGATGCCTTAAACAAGGGCACTTGACTAGTAAGTGATGAGAATAGAACTCCACCCCAGGTCAGTCTGACCCAGGGGCACAGCGGTTCCTACCTTCTATGCCCTTGGACACAATGCTTTCACATGCTCCAAGGTCTCATTTTGATGAACAGAGTGCAGCTGGGCAGGCAGAACCAGTCTATCAAGTCAGGGGGAAGCTGACAGGGTGAAGGGCAGAGTAAGGACAAGAACCCAGGCCTGGAGAACATGAGCTACTATAGCAACAGAGCTCTCAGAACACCACAACCACCTGGTTTTAATACCCCTACACTTTGCAGCCTACCTCCTACTACATGGACACAAACTGCTGGAGCTGAGTGTAATCTAAGCACCACCTAGAAGTTACATACAAATCAGAAACTATTTTTTCTCCCGAATGTTAAGCAAGCCCCATAATGTACCTTAGGCAGTTAGGAAGCAGCAGAAAGGAACACTTTTACAACAACATGCCTAAAGTGGACATCAGGTTTACGTGGTCCTCAGCAATTTGAATAGCAGTTAATTTCAGTTGTACAAAAACGGAACAGGGTCTTCCACGAAGCTGTTTTGCTTTCACACTGTGATCCTGTTAAACTCCCAAAGGTACTAACAACGGGTGCACCTCAATGAGCTTCCTTCCTGTGTGTTACTCTTAAAAACCACAGAGGCTCTGGGACTCAATGGTTATAAAACCCCAATGGCTGCAGGGCCAGCAGGTTCTAGACATTAAGCTCAGTCTTTCTCAACCAGTTCAGCAGTTTGAAGAGAGCAGTGACCTAAGGTTTGATATCCGATATGGTAGCCACTATGCGCAAGGGACTACTGAGCTCTTGGAATGTGGATAGGGTGACGAAGGGACTGAATTTTTAGCTTAATTTTATTAGTCTAGTGGCTACAATATCGGAGAGTGTGCAGTTACAGACTGTTTATTTGCAGGCACAAACACAGATATTTATGAAAATGTGGCCAGGTGCTGTGGCTCACGTCTGTAATCCCAGCACTCTGCGAGGCTGAGGAGGGTGGATCATCTGAGGTCAGGAGTTCGAGACCAGCCTGGCCAACATGGTGAAACCCCGTCTCTACTAAAATACAAAAATTAGCCAGGCGTGGTGGCAGGCGCCAGTAATCCCAGCTACTCTGGAGGCTGAGGCAGGAGAATTGCTTGAACCCGGGAGGCAGAGGTTGCCGTGAGCCGAAATCACATCACTGCACTCCAGCCTGGGTGATAGTGAGACTCCATCTCAAAAAAAAAAAAAGATATTTATGAAAATGAAAGCATACTGGCTGGACACAGTGGCTCACGCCTGTAATCCCAGCACTTCGGGAGGCTGAGGTGGGTGAATCACAAGGTCAGGAGTTTGAGACCAGCCTGACCAATATGGTGAAACTCCGTTTCTACTAAAAAAATACAAAAATTAGCTGGGCGTGGTGGCGCGTGCCTGTAATCCCAGCTACTCAGGAGGCTGAGGCAGGAGAATCACGTGAACCTGGGAGGCAGAGGTTGTAGTGAGCTGAGATGGCGCCACTGCACTCCAGCCTGGGCAACAGAGCGAGACTCTATCTCAAAAAAAAAAAAGAAAGAAAATGAAAGCACACTAAACATAGTGTGTTATGACTTGCTTTTTCTCTCACTTAATATAAGATGGATCTCTTTCCATAACAATACACTTGGGATTTTATATATTTTTAATTTCTTTTGGAGATGGGGTCTGGCTCTGTTGCCTAGGCTGGAGTGCAGTGGTGCGATCATAGCTCACTGCAGCCTTGAACTCCTGGGCTCAAGTGATCCTCCCGCCTCAGCCTCCCTAGTAACTGGGGCTACAGGCATGAGCTACCATGCCTAGCAGATATTATTTTTAATGTCTGTATCTGTGCTGCTCAGTATAGCAGCCATAAGCAATATGTGGCTACTGAGCACCTGATATGTGGCTACTCCCAATAGAGATATGCTGTAATTGTAAAATACACACCAGATTTCAAATGCTTTTATGACAAGAGGAATATAAAATATATTAATTAAAAAAAAATACAGGGTCTCACTCTGTTACCTAGGCTGGAGTGTAGTGGTACAAACATAGCTCACTGCAGCCTCCACCGCCTGGGCTCAAGGGATTCTTCTACTCAGCCTCCTGAGTAGCTGAGACTACAGGTGTGCACCACCACACCTAACTTTTTTTTTTTTTTTAAGTTTTGTAGAGACTAGGTCTTGCTATGTTGTTTAGGCTGGTCTTGATCTCCTGACCTCAAGCGATCCTCCCTCCTCAGCCTGCCAAAGTGCTGAGATTACAGGCATTAGTCACTGCAGGTAGCATAGTAATAATTTTTACAACGATTGCATGTTGAAATTATAATATTTTGGATATACTGGGTTAAATATAATTAAATTAATTGGCTACTAGCAAATGTAAAGTTACATATGTGGCTAGCATTATATTTCCATTGGATAGCACTGCCCTAAGGCCTCTGTTGTATGTAGTGAATTAACTCCATCCCTATGCAGCCAGAATGGAAGAACTGAGAAGATGTCACACAAATCATTGTCTGGTTCTGTGGTTCAGAAGGGGACCATAGCTCATCCTCTTTCAACCAATGCATAGTGGAGCCATCAATCAGGTCCACCACTCTGCAGGTCCTGACAACAGTTCAGCTTAGGGATGGCTGCCAACTCTTACCTCTTTCATTCAAAGTTCACTAGTCAGCCGGGTACGGTGGCTCACACCTGTAATCCCAGCACTTTGGAAGGCAGAGGTAGGTGGATGACTTGAGGTCAGAGTTCGAGACCAGCCTGGCCAACATAGCAAAACCCCATCTCTACTGAAAAAACACAAAAATTAGCCAGGCGTGGTCACACATGCCTATAGCCCCAGCTACTTGGGAGGCAGGAAAACCACTTGAATCCGGGAGGTGAAGGTTGGGGTGAGCCGAGTTTGCACCATTGCACTCCAGCCTGGGCAACAGAGTGAGACTCAGTCTCAAAAAAACAAAACAAAACAAAGTTCACTAGCCTCATAGAAACCTTCATTCTTGCCCTTTTTGCACCTCATTTTCTTCAACTAAAAAAATTGGGATAATAACACATGCAATTCAAACTATCATGAAGGTAAAACAAAAATCTAGAAAAGTTTGGCAATTTCTTATAAAGTTAAAACATACATTTAGCCTATCAATCAGCAATTCCATTCCTAGGCATTCACTTAGGAGAAATGAAAATATATATCTACACAAAGACTTTACCCAAATATTCATGGCAGCTCTATTCATAATAGCCCCAAACTGGAAATAACCCAAATATCTACCAACTGGTGAATGGATAACAAATTAATGTTAAATCCATACAATGGAATACTACTCAGTAATAAAAAGAAACACATAACATCATAGAAGAATTTCAAAGCTTTATGTTAAGTGAAAGAAGCCAGACCAAAAACAAGACAATATTGTATAAGATTCCACTTATAGATAATATTCTATTAATAGAAAGGATGAAACAATGGTAACAGAAAACAGATCAGTAGTTCCCAGGGACCAGAAGGAGGGCAGGGTCTGCAAAGGGGCACCAAGGAAACAACTGGAGTGATGGAAGTGGGTGTGCATATATATATTTGTCAAGATTTATCAAATTGTTTACTTAAAATTGGTGAATTTCATTGTATGTAAATTTTACTTCAACAAAGTTGACCAGAAAGAGAAACAGAGAGAGAAAGAATTATCTAATCCCTTGAGCCCAGGAGTTCGAGACCAGCCTGGGCAACATAGTGAGACCTCGTCTTTATAAAGAATGAACATGGCCGGGCATGGTGGCTCACACCTGTAATCCCAGCACTTTGGGAAGCCGAGGCAGGCAGATCACTTGAGGTCAGGAGTTCGAGACCACCTTGGCCAACATGGTGAAACCCCATCTCTACTAAAAATACAAAAAAATTAGCCGGGCGTGGTGGCACGTGCCTGTAGTCCCAGATACTTGGGAGGCTGAGGAAGGAGAATGGCTTGAACCTGGGTGGCGGAGGTTGCAGTGAGCCGAGATCGCGCCACTGCCCGGCAGCCTGGATGACAGAGCCAGACTCTGCGCCCCCCCCACCCCACCCACCCAAAAAAAGGACACAATTAGCCAGGTGTGGTAGTGCGAGGCTGTGGTCCTAACTACTCAGGAGGCTGAAGTGGGAGGATCGCTTGAGCCCAGAAGTTTGAGGCTACAATGAGCCAAGAGCACACTACTGCACTCCAGCCTGGTGACAGAGTGAGACTCTGTCTCAGAAAGAAAAAAAAAACGAAAAAGAAAAAAGAAAAATAATTATAGAATTACTATAAAGCACTTGGCTTGGCATATAGTGAATGCTTAAACAATGTCATCTATTATGACAAGTAACACTCCCCTTTCAGTATTACTCAAGGTGTCTAAAACCAAACTTAGACTCATCATCTTCCTGGGAAAACCAGCTACCCTTCATCTACCTTGTACTACTTCTCTAATCATTTCCTGGTGTCTCTGTTTCCCTTGTGGCCTCTACTTGGCAGACTTTTCCTTTATTGTGTTCCTCCCCTCTCCCTGCCACAGACCTGAGCTGTGGCCTCTCTAACTTCACTGTTCCATTAGCACCCTTGACTCTTTTCTCTCCTTCCTTCATCCTTTCCACTGCACCTTGCACACAGCAAATTAAGCTTCCTAAAATACCACTTTTATAAGCCACACATCCACCCAAACCCCCTCACTGTTGTTCAGATTCCTTAGCCTGGCATCTAGGAGGCCCCACAATTGGCTCTAATCTTCCTTTTTTTTTTTTTTGAGACGGAGTCTCGCTCTGTGGCCCGGGCTGGAGTGCAGTGGCCGGATCTCGGCTCACTGCAAGCTCCGCCTCCCGGGTTCACGCCATTCTCCTGCCTCAGCCTCCCGAGTAGCTGGGACTACAGGCGCCTGCCACCTCGCCCGGCTAGTTTTGTATTTTTTAGTAGAGACGGGGTTTCACCACGTTAGCCAGGATGGTCTCGATCTCCTGACCTCGTGATCCGCCCGCCTCAGCCTCCCAAAGTGCTGGGATTACAGGCTTGAGCCACCGCGCCCAGCCTAATCTTCCTTTTCTGTCTTTTACGCCACACCAGAATCTTCCCCAATAAACCCAGTTGGAATGAATGAACAAACAAAGGCAGGAACCAAGTCTGTCTTGCTTAGACCTGTACCCCAAGTGCCTAGGCCATGCCAGGAACACAGGGCATACTCACAGCAGTATCTGCTGAATGAACTAATGAACTCCTGAAGTCTACAAATGCAACCTTGGCCTTAGAGAAGAATCATTCTTCAGATTTTTAAACTGAGATCCTTATGGTGGGTTACTAGGAGTTTGGAAGAGGATGAACAGTGAGAGGCCCCAGAAGGTGTTTCAGGATTTATGTGTTAAAGGCTATAAAGCTTTTGTTTCTACTTTTTAAAAATAATAACTTAAATATCGATAAAACAATAACATAAATATTTTTTCCCTCGGCCGGGCGCGGTGGCTCAAGCCTGTAATCCCAGCACTTTGGGAGGCCGAGACGGGCGGATCACGAGGTCAGGAGATCGAGACCATCCTGGCTAACTCGGTGAAACCCTGTCTCTACTAAAAAATACAAAAAACTAGCTGGGTGAGGTGGCGGGCGCCTGTAGTCCCAGCTACTCGGGAGGCTGAGGCAGGAGAACGGCGTAAACCCGGGAGGCGGGGCTTGCAGTGAGCTGAGATCCGGCCACTGCACTCCAGCCTGGGCGACAGAGCGAGACTCCGTCTCAAAAAAAATAAAAAATAATAAAATAAAATAAATATTTTTTCCCTTTAACCTAGAATAGAGTAGGAGCTTCCAAACGGACACATAGTAAGTATGGGATGAGTTGTGGAAGTCATGAGTATGTTCATAACTCAGTTGGTTTATCACAGTTTTTACCATTACACAATATTTTAATTGACTTTGCTCTTAGTCATATATGATTTCATTTACATCCATAATAAACCACTGACTAAATGTAGGCTCAAGTAATGCCAATGACAAAACACATGTTAGTGAGAAGTTAGAAATACAAGTGAGAATTATCATAAAAATGGTAATTCTACAAGTTGTCTGAAGATGCTCTCAGGGCCTTAAGTTGTATTCCTCTGATCATGATTTAAAAATATATATAGTTCAGATCCCAAACGATATAATTTTTAGTAATATACTGATCTAAATAAAATTTTTTTTATATTTAAAATCACTTCCAGAGAAAGTTTGTACCATTCCCTATTACTATGAAAGGAGTTTGCAAGTTAGAAAAGGCTGAGGCATACTGATTTAGAATGTTTTCTCTGAAATGCTGGCTCCTCTGTTAACCGCTCCGAGTTCCCTAAGCCCCAGGGAGGACCTGACCAGCCTCTTCCCTGTGCCCTGCTCTCCCAGGCAGAGGGGCCCTTTAGTATAGTACTTTGCTTCATCTTTGCTTTTGTGGCTGCTATATTGACTAGGATGTCAGCTCCCTGCTTCATTCATCTTTTTATCTTAACAGGCAGCACAGTGCCTGGCACCCAGAAGACTCTTGGTAAGTATCTGTTAATGTTCCTGAGATCAAATGTCTGTGTACTGATGTTGGAACCCCTTTAGGGATTAATAAAAGCTGGGAGAGGAAGAGCTGAAATGGGCATTTGCTAGGGGATGCCTCCCTTCAGGTCTGGGGAGCTCATGGCTGAGCACTGTGGCCTGCCCACTTGTCTTTTGCTTTGTTTTGTTTTGAGACAGAATTTTGCTCTTGTTGCCCAGGCTGGGGTGCAATGGTGCGATCTCAACTCACTGCAGCCTCCGCCTCCCAGGTTCTAGCAATTCTCCTGCCTCGGCTTCCCGAGTAGCTGGGATTACAGGTGCCCGCCACCACACCTGGCTAATTATCTGTGGATTTTTAGTAGAGATGGGGTTTCACCATGTTGACCAGGCTGGTCTTGAACTCCTGGCCTCAGGTGATCTGCCCATCTTGGCTTCCCAAAGTGCTGGGATTACAGGCATAAGCCACCACGCCTATTCAGCTGACCACTCACCTATTCCATCACCATTGAACACCAATAGCCAGATCTGCAGCCTGGTAAGGAGGTCCTGAGCTGCATCTCCCAAGCATGGCTGTCAAAACATGTTACTCCAGGGTAAAAAGGAAAAAACAGGGGGAAACCTGCTCTTTGAGGTGTCACTGATGTTTTTTGCCACTTATTAGCAAAGTAATCACAGTTGACAGTGAGAGAAACTTTTAAATAAATAATTTTCCTTTTCCCATTCAAAACATATATTTGAATGCCGAAAAAGCACTAGATAATAAGCGAGTGCCCTGGCAAATACAACAGTAATAAACAGCAAAACAAATGACACTTATGTGCTGGGCTTTGTTCTGAATACTCCATGTGGATCAGCTCGGTTAATCCTTATAGCAGTCCTAACATACTCTTTCTATCCTCACATTACAGATGAAAAAACTGAGGCTGGAGAAATCAAGCAGCAATTTGTTCAAGGTCATTAAGCCATTGTTACTCTTCCCAATTATATACAGTTTTACCTGGGTGGGATTGGGGGAGGGGGGTTATAAACAGAAAACAAGGTAGTAAGAAATAATAGGTGTATAAAATGAGTGTACCTTTGAGGCAGATATACTCTATGGGAATTTCAGAGGAAGGAAAATTATATTCAGTTTGGCAGACAAGAAGCAGAAGTACCCCGTAACCCATTTGGTAGGTACAATGGTCAGTAGTAGTACACAAGAGCTTTACCTCCAATAATGGCATTCATTCTCAAATTCACTTATTCAGCAAATGTTTGCTGCATGCTTACTATCTATGTGCCAGGGACTGGGCTAGTTTGAAACTGAATCAACACAGCAATACATAGACAATAAAGTCTGGATTTAGAGAAAAAAAAAAAAAACAAGCCTCAAAGAGGTAGAATAAGCTGCCTGTGCCCCTTACCATCTACAGTGGGAAGAAGCAGAGGTGGGTCCTCTATGCACAGACATTCCTGTCCACCCTCAACAGCATGAGAGCCCCTAGAGCAGCGACTGCTCACCAGTGCACTCCTAGAGACCACAATGCTCATCAAAGAGCAGGAGCTTGAGAAGTGCCTGTGGAATGTGGAATAAACCAGTGCCAGGTTGCTGGTGAATATGGTGGGCTACATGGTCATATGCATAGATGCCTACAGCATGGCAGTGTGACACTCAGCCATTCCCTGTGCTCTCGCAGACCAGCAGGGTGCTGTGGTGCTGGTCTGATGCTAGAGGTCTGGTGTGAGCAGGCCCATTTCTTTTTTTTTTTTTTTTTTGGAGACGAGCCCTTGCTTCTGTCGCCCAGGCTGGAAGTGCAGTGGCCGGGAGCTCAGCTCACTGCAAAAGCTCCGCCCCCAGGTTTACGGCCATTCTCCTGCCTCAGCCTCACCAAGTAGCTGGGACACAGGCGCCCGCCACCTCGCCGCTAGTTTTTTGTAATTTTTAGTAAGACGGGGTTTCACCATATAGCGAGGATGGGTCTCGATCTCCTGAACCTCGTGAGCGCCCGCTCACGGCTCGGCCTCCCAAAGTGCTGGGATTACAGGCTTGAGCCACCGTGTCCAGCCGAGCAGGCCCATTTCTTTCTGGCTTCATTTCTCTCTACTTCTGCCAAGAGGAACACGTGCAGGACTAAAGTGCAATGAGTCCCTGCCCAGGAATCATTTGTTACCTGGCGGAAGGGCAGGCTCAAAAGGAAGGCAATGAATGACCAAGAACGACACTGCTTCCCTTTTCACCACTATAGGTGGCTCTTAGACATTTTGAGATCCAGGATTCTCCCATACCAACACTCCATTGACTTCCCCCAGTCCAGCAAAAAATCCTCATCTGAATTATGAGGAGAAATGACCTACTTCTGATGAACACATCAAAGAAATGTGAGCAGCCTTGTTTAAATATTATAAAGAGGTGCTGTGACAGCAGGTGGAGCCATGGCTAGTGCTCCAGAACCCTGCTCTCCCGCACAGAGCCCTTTGCCCTTCCCCAGGCTACTGTCTAATAAGTCATCTGTGCACACACTGAAACGCACCAGGCAAGCTGCAACCCAAAGCAACTTGTTTTCAAACTAAGAGGACATAGTTATCTATTGTTCTAAATACAGGGTTTTCTTAAAGTAGGATATTTTGGTATTATAGTACATTTGGCATTTGGTATATTATAGTACATTTTTTTCAGATGCACATATTTCACTAACACCAACTAAAATAAGTAATACTCCAAGTTTACAGTTTTAAAACGTTTTCCTTTTCTTTCTGTTTTGTTTGTTTGTTTGTTTTGGTTGTTTTTTGTTTTTTTTTTTTTGGAGACAGACTCTCACTCTGTCGCCCAGGCTGGAGTGCACTGGCACGATCTCAGCTCGCTACAACCTCTGCCTCCCAGGTTCAAGCGATTCTTGTGCCTCAGCTTCCCGAATAGCCTGGGACTGCAGGCATGCACCATCCACCTGGCTAATCTTTGTATTTTTAGTAGAGACGGGGTTTCACCATGTTGCCCAGGTTGGCCTTGAACTCAAGCCATCCACACACCTCAGCCTCTCAAAGTGCTAGGATTACAGACAAGAGCCACCATGCCTGGCCTAAAAAAGTTTTTCCAACAGTGATTCTTACCCTAAGACCCAAAGCCTAAGAAAGGGCTTCAGGTCAGTGAGGTTCTGAGAGGTCACAAAGACATGTTTATGGGTATTTATGAATAGGGAAGCAGTACCTCTGATGAGATCCTTAAAGGAGTTGGGCCCAAAGAGCTAAAGAACTTGTGCTTAGAATATATTCTGAAACAATTCCGATAACAATAAAACTTGGTTGTTTCTTGGAGTTTGGTAAACAGGTGTTTATATTAAATTAGTTTAGTAGCCTTGTAGGTTTAAAAAAAAGTAACATTCTGAGTTATAAAACAGGGTGATGACTAAGGTTTCTTTTTGGGGTACTGAAAATGTTCTGGCTGGGTGTTGTGGCTCAGCACTTTGGGAGGCTGAGGCAGCTGGATCACCTGAGGTCAGGAGTTTGAGACCAGCCTGGCCAACATGGTGAAATCCCATCTCTACTAAAAATACAAAAATTAGCCAGGCGTGGTAGCGGATGCCTGTAGTCCCAGCTACTCAGGAGACTGAGGCAGGAGAATCACTTGAACCCGGGAGGCGAAAGTTGCAGTGAGCCAAGATCACACACCACTGCACTCCAGCCTGGGCAACAAAGCGAGCCTCCTTCTCACAAAAAAAAAAAAAAGTTCTAAGATTGATTGTGGTGATGAATACACAACTCTGTAAATACACCAAAAGCCATTGAATTGTATGTTTTAAATGAGTGACTCATATGGTATGTGAATTATATAAAGTTTTGTTTTGTTTTGTTTTTGAGATGGAGTCTCACTCTCATCCAGGCTGCAGTGCAGTGGCACGATCTCGGCTCACTGCAACCTCCGTCCCCTGGGTTCAAGCAATTCTGCTGCCTCAGCCTCCCAAGTAGCTGGGATTACAGGCATGTGCTACCACTCCCAGCTAATTTTTGTACTTTTAGTAGAGACGGGGCTTTACCATGTTGGCCAAGCTGTTCTCAAACTCCTGACCTCAAGTGGTCTGCCTGCCTCGGCCTCCCAAAGTGCTGGGATTTCAGGCATGAGCCACCATGCCTGACTCAAAACACTTGATATTTTAACTTCAGCTAAAAATGGTTGCTTACCCTAAATGTGGTTGTCAGCAAGGTGAGCTGGAGGCTAAATGGTCAATCTGAAGAAACTATCCTCCTCCTGAGGTCCAAGTATTTACCAAAGATAAAGCACTTGGTTCCATACTCCTAAGTCAAAAGGTTCAAACCACAAATGAAGGGCCACTCTCATCTCTTCTGAAGAGGAGTCAACTTTAATTTCCCCCGGTACATCCTTGGTGCTTGCAAAGGAAGGCACCGATAAGAATGACTTCTAGTTTAAGGAAAAAAACAAAGGAAAATGCTTTTACTCCCCTCTGGTATCCCAAACACTTAAGCTCTTATGACTTCTAAAATGGAATCCATCTCCCCCTTTCTCAGGGTGCCAAAAGCTGGAACATAAAAGAGCTTCATTTCCTATAATCTCTAGCAGCCTAAAAAGAAACCACTACTTGCCCTGCAGGAGGAACAGAGGGGTTTATTTTACTTGCTCCAAACAAACCCATTTAAACTCTTTTTTTTTTTTTTTTTTTTTTTGAGACCGAGTTTCGCTCTTGTTGCCTAGGCTGGAGTGCAATGGTGGGATCTCGGCTCACCGCAACCTCCACCTCCCAGGTTCAAGGATTCTCCTGCCTCAGCCTCCCGAGTAGCTGGGATTACAGGCATGCGCCACCACACCCAGCTAACTTTGTATCTTTAGTAGAGACGGGGTTTCTCCATGTTGGTCAGGCTGGTCTTGAACTCCTGACCTCAGGTGATCCACCCACCTCAGCCTTCCAAAGTGCTGGAATTACAGGCATGAGCCACCACACCCGGGCTTAAACTTTCAATCAACAATCTAGGCTGGGTGCAGAGGCTCACACTTGTAATCCCAGCACTTTGGGAGACCAAGATGGGAGGATCACTTGAGGCCAAGAGTTTGAGACCAGCCTGGGCAACATAGGGAGGCCCTGTCTGGACAGAAAATTTAAAAATTAGCCAGGTGTTGTGATGTGTGCCTGTAGTTCCAGCTACTCAGGAGGCTGAGGCAGAAGGACTGTTCGAGCTGGAGAGGTCAAGGCTACAATGAGCCACGATTGCTCCATACTGCCCACCAGCCCAGCTGACAGAGTGACACCCTGTCTTAAAAAAAAAAAAAAATTGGCTGGGCACAGTGGTTTGGGCCTGCAATCCTAGCACTTTGGGAGGCCGAGGTGGGTGGATCACCTGAGGTCAGGAGTTTAAGACCAGCCGGGCCAACAGGGTGAAACCCCGTCTCTACCAGAAATACAAAAAAAATTAGCCGGGCGTGGTGGCAGTCGCCTGTAATCCCAGCTACTCGGGAGGCTGAGGCAGGAGAATCACTTGAACCCGGGAGGCGGTGAGCTGAGATCAGCGCCAGTTAGGCAGCCTCCAGCCTGGGAACAACAGGTGAAACTCGTCTCAAACAAAAAAAAAAAAAAATCTATGTATTGAACGATCTCAAGATCACAATCCACATGGAAGCTAAGTACACATAGGTGGCTCTTTCCACCGTTCCCTAGGGAAGCAAAACATGTAACTATCTTTTCACATAAAATAAACTGCAGCCCCAGAATCTTAGATTTCTTCCTAGTAATTATAGTCAGGTACTCGGATTTATATTCCTATTACGAGAAACCTTTCTCATGGGATAGTCCTCAAAACAGGTGATATACGGGGATTGAGTATCACCAGCCCATAAATTAGGCTGCAAAAAAAAACAACTTCTGGCCAGGCACGGTGGCTCATGCCTGTAATCCCAGCACTTTGGAAGGCTGAGGCGGGCAGATCACTTGAGGTCAGGAGTTCAAGACCAGCCTGGCCAACATCGTAAAACCTCGTCTCTACTAAAAATACAAAAATTAGCCAGGCGTGGTGGCTGGCGCCTGTAATACCAGCTACCTGAGAGGCAAGGCAGGAGAATCACTTGAACCTGGAAGGTGGAGATGGCAGTGAGGCGAGATCACACTACTATACTCCAGCCTGGGCAACAGAGTAAGACTACATCTCAAAACAAAACAAAACAAAACAAAAGACCACAAACCCCAACAACAACAACAAAACCAACATCTTCCATAGGCAGAGACAACTTACAATCTCTAAGGAACTAATTACCAGTACCTAAAAGCTTTCAACTCAGGGTTTTAAGACTGCATCTATCTCAGATTTCCAGGACAAGTGGGGAAAAATACATAACCACATAGAATAGATGCCCAGCAAATAACTGCTCTTATATTTTATTATAATGTGTGTAAGTGCTGCAAGATGTCCGAGTGTAGTGGCTCACACCTGTAATCCCAACACTTTGGGAGGCCAAGGCAGACAGATCACCTGAGGTCAGGAGTTACCAGCCTGGACAACATGGTGAAACCCTGTCTCTACTAAAAATACAAAAATTAGCCAGGTGTGGTGGTGGGTGCCTGTAATCTCATCTACTAGGGAGGCTGAAGCAGGAGAATTGCTTGAACCCCGGAGGCAGAGGTTGTGGTGAGCCAAGATCATGCCACTGCACTCCCATCGGGGAGCAAGACTCCAGCTCAAAAAAAAGAAAAAAAAGGCTGGGCGCGGTGGCTCACGCCTGTAATCCCAGCACTTTGGGAAGCCAAGGCGGGTGGATCACGAGGTCAGGAGTTCAACACCAGCCTGGCCAAGATGGTGCAACTCCGTCTCTACTAAAAATACAAAAAAAATTAGCCAGGCATGATGGTACGTGCCTGTAATCCCTGCTACTCAGGAGGCTGAGGCAGAGAATTGCTTGACCCTGGGAGGCAGAGGTTGCAGTGAGCCGAGATCGTGCCATTGCACTCTAGCCGGGGCGACAGAGCGAGACTCCATCTCAAAAAAAAAAAAAAAAAAAAAAAAAGGAAGTGCTGCAAGTTAACTACCATGCACTATGCAAACATCTTTAAAAGAATATATATATTTTTTTGAGACAGAGTGTTGCTCTGTCACCTAGGCTGGAGTACAATGGCTCAATCTTGGCTCACTGCAACCGCTGTCTCGCAGGTTAAAACAGTTCTCCTGCCTCAGCCTCCCAAGTAGCTGGGCCTACAGGCACACCCCACCACACCTGGCTAATTTTTGTATTTTTAGTAGAGACGGAGTCTCACCATGTTGGCCAGGCTGGTCTGGAACTGCTGACCTCAGGTGATCCACCCGCCTCAGCCTCCCAAAGTGCTAGGATTACGGGCATGAACCACTGTGCCCGGACTAAAGAAATTTTTTTTTTTTTTTTAGACTGAGAGTGCAATGGTGTGATCTTGGCTCACTGCAGCCTCCACCTACCGGGTTAAAGCAATTCTCCTGCCTCAGCCTCCCAAGTAGCTGGACTACAGGCATGCACCACCACGCCCAGTTAATTTTGTATTTTTAGTAGAGACTGAGTTTTATCATGTTGGTCAGGCTGGTCTCGAACTCCTGACCTCATATGATCCACCTGCCTCGGCCTCCCAAAGTGCTGGGATTACAAGTGTGAGCCACCATCCCTGGCTAAGAAAAATTTTTTAAGTATTCAGTATAACTTGGAATTCTAAAGAAAAAAGGGAAGTGCTGCAAGTTAACTATCACACACTATGCAAACATCTTTAAAAGAATATTTTTTTGACTCAAATAAATAGCATTCTAAAAGGAAGTTCAAATTCTGATACTGAGTACTAGATTACCTTAAAATTTCAGGATCTGAAAGCAACAATGTCTCCTAATTTTGCATTATATTTCAATAGTTATTCTGGTAATAAATAAATAGAGTTTAAAAGTCTATAAAAAGGGTCAGGTCACTGATAAGAAGCTGAAGTTCAATAAACCAAGCCACTAAAACCATCTGTTTCGGCCGGGCACGGTGGCTCACTCCTGTAATCCCAGCACTTTGGGAGGCTGAGGCGGGTGGATCACGAGGTCAGGAGATCGAGACCATCCTGGCTAACAGGTGAAACCCTGTCTCTACTAAAAATACAAAAAAATTAGCTGGGCGTGGTGGTGGGCGCCTGTAGTCCCAGCTACTTGGGAGGCTGAGGCAGGAGAACTGCCTGAACCCGGGAGGCAGAGCTTGCAGTGAGCCGAGATCATGCCACTGCACTCCAGCCCGGGCAACAGAGCAAGACTCCATCTCAAAAAAAAAAAAAAAAAAAAATCTGTTTCATGAATGGTAAAGATCCTAGTTGAGGCCAGGTACAGTGGCTCACGCCTATAATCCCAGCATTTTGGGAGGCCAAGGCAGGAGGATCACTTGAACTCAGGAGTTTGAGACCCACCTGGACAACATAGCAAAACCCCATCTCTACTACAAATCAAAAAATTAGCCAGGTATGGTGGTGCATGCCTATAGTCCCAGCTGCTCAGGAGGCTGAGGCAGGAGGATTGCTTGAGCCAGGAGATTCAGGTTGCCGTGAGCTGTGATCCTGCACTCCAGCCTGGGTGACAGAGCAAGACCCTGTCTCACAATGAAAAAAAAAAAGACCTCAGAATCCAACATAACAAAGGCTCCATGGACGCAGGAGCTGTCTGGTTCACCATTCTATCTCTAGCATGTGCCTGGCACATAGGTATTTAATACATTTTTGTTGAATGAATGAGTATAGCTGAATAAATAAACTATGTAGGAATGCAGTTTCCAAATATCAAAAGTTCAAGGAGAGATCCATTTTCAGTAAAGATTTTAACATGTAATATTACCTTTCCCACAGATTTTTAAAAAATGTTCTCTGTTGTGCCTTAACTATCACTATAATTACTGTTTCTCAAAAACAAAATGTCCAAATGGAAGATAAATAGTCCCTGATCCAGATGAACTCCACAGAAGAATATTTTAAAAAGAGAAATATTTATTTCTGTTGAGCAGGCATGGTGGCTCAAACCTGTAAACCCTGCACCTTAGGAGCCCGAGGCGGGTGGATCACCTGAGGTCAGGCGTTCAAGACCAACCTGGTCAACATGGTGAAAACCCGTCTCTACTAAAAATACAAAAATTAGCCGGGCGTGGTGGTGCATGCCTGTAATCCCAGCTACTTGGGAGGCTGAGGAAGGAGATCACCTGAACCCGGAAGGCAGAAGCTGCAGTGAGCTGAGATTGCAGCACTGCACTCTAGCCTGGTGACACAGTGAGACTCCATCCCCCACCCCCCAAAAAAAGGAGAAAACTGAGATGAAAAGCTATCACACATAGCCTACCTACCAGCAAAAATCGGATATGCACATTTGATAACAGCGCTTTCCAAAACTGTCTGTTTCCTCTGGTTTCTATTTCAGCTAGGTAAGCATTTTTTTAGTGTACTGACTTTAAAGTTTTCCCTTTTATGTAGCCAATAACTTATCTTTCCCTTGTCCTCTCTTGGTCCTCCCAAATTTTCTCACAACTCACCTGTGTGGTTTTTCACCAGAATTCCTTTTGTCTGGAAAATCCTCCTTCCTCCAAATCTAACCTGAAAGCATCCTCCCCCTAAATACTAGCCTTTCTGATTTTATAGAAGCTTCATTTCCTTGCAGCAGATGGCTGGTCTAGCTCTTAATGCTAAATTCATTTTGCTCCATAAAAATGATGCATCATGGCCGGGCGCGGTGGCTCAAGCCTGTCATCCCAGCACTTTGGGAGGCCGAGACGGGTGGATCACGAGGTCAGGAGATCGATACCATCCTGGCTAACATGGTAAAACCCCGTCTCTACTAAAAAAAATACAAAAAACTAGCCGGGCGAGGTGGCGAGCGCCTATAGTCCCAGCTACTCGGGAGGCTGAGGCAGGAGAATGGCGTAAACCTGGGAAGCGGAGCTTGAAGTGAGCTAAGATCTGGCCACTGCACTCCAGCCTGGGCGACAGAGCGAGACTCCGTCTCAAAAAAAAAAAAAAAAAAAAAAAAAAAAAGATGCATCAGCATCAGCAAAGCACAGAATCGCCTACCAACACAGGTCCTTTCTGCCAGTAGCTCATCCAAATATGCCTTTCTGGTGGTGACCTTGTGTTCCCTTCATCCTTCTGGTGACTCAGTTTTCCAAACCACAGAATTTTTCCCTACCAAGTTCATAAATCCTAAATCATTTTCAGTTATAGGCTGTTTCCCAGCTGGGTGCAGTGGCTCACGCCTATAATCCCAGCACTTTGGGAGGCCAAGGTGGGAGGATCACTTGAGGCCAGGAGTTCAAGATCAGCCTGGACAACACAGCAAGAACCCCATCGGTATTAAAAAATATATAGATATGTGTGTGTGTATATATATATATAAATATATATATACACACACACATATATATATATGTTTCCTAAGGTTAAACTTGGTAAGTGAAAGGAACTATGGACAGAAATGAGCTTACTTGCAATAATGCCCTCTAATGTGTTTAACCCTTTGCACAAATGTTGTCAGGGAGTGAAGAGATGGAGGGAGGAAGAATACGCTTCACAAATACTTCATCAAGATGATTTAATTTGATCTTCCTAACAACCTTGGGAAGCAGGCAGGGCAGGCACTTATTACTCCCATTTACAGATGACAAAACTAAACTTCAAAAAGGTTTAAGCGACTTGCCCAGCCTATATCACGTGACTAGCAAATATCAGCCCAGACCTGTATTAAGGTCTTGCCTCTTCCAACCCCAAGTCTGTCTCTATCTCTGTATGTTTCTGTCTACATACAAGGAGTAACCTCCTAGAGATTCAGCATTTCAAAGGGAGAGTAGAGCTCTGACTTCTGGAACACCATCTCCCTTCAGCTACCAAGCTGGAAAGTCATCTTCAGACTTCCCAAGAAAAAACAGTGCCTTTCTCTTCTACATGCCACTCTTAATAACTACTTTCCAAAATAATTTCCAACAGTTCCTGTTTTAAAAAAGACTTACTCATAAGACACTAATAGTTCAAAAAGTTTGCATCAGCATATGATTTTCTCAATAAAGTTCAGGGCTGATGCAACATTTCTCAGTCAAACTTTACAGCTAAAATGACAAGAACACAGAACAGTCAGAAAATTATGCAAGAGAATGCTACAGTTTTTTACTCTACCACATCTGCCTCTATGGGTCTCCTGTGAGTCATTGTCTTTGTGTTCAGTCATCACTATAAGAACTGCCATTTTCTACCATAAATTATTTTATTTTTTAAAGAAAAGATCTGCAGGGCCAGGTGTGGTGGCTCACGTCTGTATACCAGCACTTTGTGGGGTTGAGGCAGGAGAACGGCCTGAGCCCAGGCGTTCCAGACCAGCTTGGACAACATGGTGAGACGCTGTCTCTACACACACACACACACACACACACACACACACACACACACAGAAAAGAACTACAATAAAAACAGAATCCTATTACATCTTTCGCCACCTAAAGTACTGATCTCTAAGTTATTTTTTCAATGTTCACAATTACCTTTTTACACAAACAGAAAAAAAGGCATAGTAAGGTTGAAGTTGGATTATTCAGTCATTTGATAAACACATTTGAAATCCTATCAAAAACCAGGAAATGAGACCCCAAAGTGAGGGAGAAATGCCCCTCCTCTTGTAGCCTGGTGAAGACAAAAAAGAAAGAAGTAATTATAGGACAAACTAATCAAGATTAAGGTGTGGGTAGGCACATGGGCTGGGGCTGTAGAAATCATGGAACGCTTGTGAGTATTTATAAACATCTATCTCTTTACTTTCAATACAAAATAAACCTAAAAGACTCGACTCTATTCCCTGAAAGGTTATAAGACTTACTTGCCAATAGTCAAATCAAAAATCAAATTTAATAGCTGAATTACTCTTGACTCCCCATCCTAAATTTCAACCCTTAAGCCATACTCCCTTTAGGCACAAATGATAGCAAGTTTAACAAATTCTGTCCTATATGTGCCTTCTCACATGTCTACAGAATAGGATTAAAGATACGCAGAGTGAAATAGATAGTACTTTTTAAAAAGATAGTAATTTTCTTAACTGGAAGTGAATGCTTTGAACAATTCAAGCCCTACAAAGCATGGCTGTCAGAAGAGGAAACTGAGGTTCAAAAAAGTCTCACTTTAATACAACAGAATGAAAGGTCTCTTTGAAGTCATCAGAAGAGCTTGAAGGAAAAGAGAAACAGAAGGCTATTGTGAGCTTTAGCCGCCACATGATGACCCCCCAAGCACACTGCAATGGTAAACAAACAAGCCTCTGAGTCTGAATCTGATTCGGTGGCCTGACAAAACATCACAATTGAAGGAATTTCTCTCCTCATTCATTACTTTTCCAAAAAAGTCCCACTAGCTGGAGCTCCAGGTTTCTTGCTGGTTCCTGGATTTATTGCTTGGAAATTATAATGCATAGTGTGCCTTTCAAAAAAAAAAGGTACAAGCAAATGAAAACAACCAGTTTTAAAGCCCCATAAAAGACAGTGTATGTAGCAGAAATGAACTCTACCAGCGTTTACTAGCGTTTACTATGAGGACCTATTACTCCTTTATGCTACTCGAGTGGATTTTAAACTCAAATGAATGCTACCACTGCCCACTAAACAGCAAGTTAGAGAAGCACATTCATACACCTGCTTAACAGCCCCGCTGACTTCCCCACTACTTCCCGGGGCCAGGGCCAAGCGGCTGACCTGGAAACGCGGCTGTAGACCCCAGCCACTTGCACTCTGCTGTCCCAACAAGTAGGCTCTGAAGTCACACTTCATTTGGCCCGGCACACCCTCATCCCCATCACCCAGACCCTCAGCTGCAAGGAGGAAATTCCACGGCCTCAAAAAGGAAAAGGCTGGAAGCGGGCAGAAGTGGATGGTCCCGAGCGGTCTCGTTCCTGCTTCCCTGGTCCAAGGTGAGCCCGAGGCTCCCGCACCCCCAACTCGGAGTCGCTTTCCTGGTCGCCGCCAAGCTCCTTCCACCCCGCGGCGCCGGGGGCCGCGGTCCCCATCCTCGGCCCCTCCGGGCCTCAGCGTTCGCCTGGGCCCCGGGGACCCTGACCCAGACCCAGCGGCGCGCCACAGCCTTCTCGGCCAGGGCCGCCCACCCCGTGGCCCGGTCCGCGTCAGACTACCCTGCCTGGCCCGCGCCAGGCAGCCCGCAGCCCCCTCGCGGCCCGGGGCCGCCCCCCGCCGCCCGCCCGCCCACTGGGCCGCGCACCGTGTGGGACTGCAGGCTCTGGCTCGCCTCGATGGCTGCTGTCAGCGGCACCGTGTCGTCCAGCAGCACCTTGCCGGCTGGCGGCTTCTCCATGAAGGCCATCCCCGGACGCCCGGCCGCCGCCGCCTAGGGACGCGAGGCAGGAACCTGAGGCGCCGACTCCCGCCGCCCGCCCGGCTCCACCGTTCCGCTGTCAACACGCGCCGCCCCATACGCCGCCGGGCCCGCGAGGTCCTAGCGCCGCCCTCCCCGCTGCCGCCGCCCAGGAGTCCTAGCGCCGACCTAGCGGAGTACGTGTGGGGGCCGCCAGCACTGCCTCCCGCTGGCCCGCCCCTCCGCCCTGCGGCTGCCATGGGCTTGCGCTTCCCAGCTCCTCGCAGCCGCACCGCAGACCCCGTGCCCTTAGCTCCGGGCTTCGGACCAGTGAACACCACCCTAAGCCATCACCACCAGTATCCTCAGATCCGGGGACGCCTGGTCCTGAGCCCTGGGATCCAGGAATCTTCAGGGCGAGATTTCCAAACCACCCCTCTCAGAACTGGGCTTTTCTGGGACCGTACATCTTGAAACCCTCAGAACTGGACCTCTCTCACCCCCCCCCAGACCCAACGACCCTAAAACTCAGAAAAAGGGCCTTCAGGATGGGACCCCCATTCTGAGCCCTGCAAACCCAGAGACTTTCTGAAACAAGCCCTTCCGATTGAGACTTCATAAGGACTCGTGAACGTGGCTCCTCAGGCCTGAACACCTAAGAGCTGAACCCCATAATTGGAGGTCTTGGACCCCAGAACCCTCAGACCCAAGCTCTAAGAACTGGAGACCCTATAAAATGGTCCAGAGACCCCCTAGCCTCTACTCTTGGCCCCTACTGCCTGCTCAACCACATCCCTTAGACTTGGGAGTTTTTCATCCCACCATGTGGGCTAGAAGAAATTTAAACCAAGAGTCAAGTCAGAGAATCTTGGGATCCACTTCTCAGCCCTAAATCTGCCCACAGTCTGCCTGAACCCGAAGCCATAATCCTGGCACCACCTCATCCCCCCATCTCCATACACACCTAGAAATTTCACCCACACTGGCCTTTCCTAGGGCGGCATTCCAGGATAGTGAAGAGTTAAATTTAGAATCAGAGGACCATCATCTCCATGGCTCTGGCATTTACCAGCTGTGTGATCTTTAATAAGTTACCCAACCTCTCTGAGTTCCAACTCCCCAATTTGCAAAGTGGAGATAATATTATTTGTATGAAAAGTTTAATACAAGGAATGCAGTAGACCAGGAAGGGGCTTGGCACATAATAAAAACTCAAACGGTGGTCAGGCATGATTGCTCACGCTTGCAATCCCAGCACTTTGGGAGGCCAACGCGGGTGGATCACCTGAGGTCAGGAGTTTGAGACCAGCCTAGCCAACATGGCAAAACCCCCTCTACTAAAAATATAAAAATTAGCTGGGCGTGGTGGCACACGCCTGTAGACCCAGCTACTCTGGAGGCTGAGGCAGAAGAATTGCTTGAACGCAGGAGGGGGAGGATGCAGTGAGCCAAGATCGTACCACTACACTCCACCCTGGGTGACAGAGTGAGACTCCGTCTCAGAAAACAAACAGGCTGGGCGCGGTGGCACACCCCTGTAATCCCAGCACTTTGGGAGGCCGAGGCAGGCGGATCACGAGGTCAGGAGATCGAGACCATCCCGGCTAACAAGGTGAAACCCCGTCTCAAAAAAATGTGTGTGTGGGTGTGGTGGCGGGCGCCTGTAGTCCCAGCTACTCAGGAAACTGAGGCAGAAGAATGGCATGAACCCAGGAGGTGGAGCTTGCAGTGAGCCGAGATCACGCCACTGCACTCCAGCCTGGGGGACAGAGCGAGACTCTGTCTCAAAAAAAAAAAAAAAAAGACAACAACAACAAAAAACAAACCAAAAAAACCCAAACAGACAAACAAAAACACCTCAAACCGTGGTCAGGCGTGATGGCTCACCTTTGTAATTCCAGCACTTTGGGAGGCTGAGGAGAGTGGATGACTTGAGCCCAGGAGTTTAGCCTGGGCAATATAGTGAGACCCTGTCTCTACAAAAAAATTTTAAAAATAGCTGGGCATGATGGCTCACACCTGTGGTCCCAACTACTCAGGAGGCTGAGGTGGGAGAATTTTTTGAGCACAGGAGGTTGAAGCCGCAGTGAGCCATGATCATGCCACTTCACTCCAGCATGGGCAACAGAGCAAGACCATCTCCAGAAAAGCAAACAAAACAAAGTCAATATTAGTTTCCTCCTTCCCCTACAGCTCACAGAATGGAAGATTCCTAACTCTTAAATTGCCTCCACTAAATTTCTACATTTTAGATAAGGGAACAAATTTTCTTGGTAATTGCACCACCACCAAAATTTGACATCATGTGTAAAGGGTCCCTTCTCCAGATCTCAAGCTTAATAGGATGGTTGGGCAGCCCCATGGAGTCAAGTGGCCATGACAGATTGGTCCCATGGGCCAAGAACCAATAGAGCAAGATGTGAAGAAGGAATCATGGAACTTCATGATTCAGCCCTAAAATAATCAGAACTCTCCCTGCATTCCATTTTTGTGCCAGTGTGTTTAAAAGCAGCAGTCTATTAAAGCAAATCCATATGTCATTTAGGGAGGATTCAACTTTTTACTTTCATTTCTTTGTTTTAAGGCAAATAGATTATTTCTCTGCCAGAGTCACAGAAACCAAAATTCAGCTATAATCATTACTCCCATCGTGACGCGGACTGACCAAGAGAAGGCTCTTTTCTCTTACTGCAGGTGGGAGTATAAATTGGCCCAACCTTTCCGGAAGGTATTCATACATTTCATTCAACAATTATTTGCTAAGTACCTACTATGTAATAGGCCTAGTACTAGGAGCTAGAACAAATATGTATTAAGGGCTTTGAAAATGTTCTTATCCTATGACCAAGTAATTCTGCATCTAGGAGGGTATCCTAAGAAAATAATCAGAGATCAGTTAAAAAAAAAAAAATAGGCCGGGCGCGGTGGCTCAAGCCTGTAATCCCAGCACTTTGGGAGGCCGAGACGGGCGGATCACGAGGTCAGGAGATCGAGACCATCCTGGCTAACACGGTGAAACCCCGTCTCTACTAAAAACTACAAAAAACTAGCCGGGCGACGTGGCGGCACCTGTAGTCCCAGCTACCCAGGAGGCTGAGACAGGAGAATGGTGAACCCGGGAGGCGGAGCTTGCAGTGAGCTGAGATCCGGCCACAGCACTCCAGCCTGGGTGACAGAGCAAGACTCCGTCTCAAAAAAAAAAAAAAAAAAAAAAAAAAAAAAGCATGCAAGGATAAATGACTAACAGTTGGGTTTTGGACGAATCTTGGTGCAATCATGAATTTTGGCAATGTTAAAATCAGGCCAGGCTAAGTGGTGCATGCCTGTACTCCCAGGCACTCAGGAGGCTGAGGTGGGAGGATCACTTGACCCCGGAAGGTGGAGGCTGCAGTGAGCCGAGATTGTGTCACTGCATTCCAGCCTGGGCAACAGAGTGAAACCCTGTCACAATAAATAAATAAATAAATAAATAAATAAATAAATAAACAAACAAAAAGTCACATAATTAAATAATATTTTATGATCTTGAGAAATGCTCTTGATATAATAGTAAATGAAAAAGCAATTTAGCATCTGTATAATCCCAACATATCTATAGGACAAACACCAGAAGGAAATATATCAAAATATGGGCTGAGTGCAGAGGTTCACACCTGTAATCCCAGCACTTTGAGAGGCCAAGGCGGGCAGATCACTTGAAGTCAGAAGTCCGAGACCAGCCTGGACAACATAGTGAAACCCCGTCTCTACTTTTAGAGAAAAATTAGCCAGAACATGGTGGCACACAGCTGTAATCCCAGCTACTCAGGAAGTTGAGGCAGGAGAATCATTTAAACCCAAGAGGTGGAAGTTGCAGTGAGCCGATATCGTACCACTGCACTCCAGTCTCAGTGACAGAGTGAGAGACTCCGTCTCAAAAATAAATAAATAAATATGAACAGTGGGCCTCTAAGAAGCAGAATCATGATGATTTCTTCTATATGCTTTTCTGTATTTAACTTGTATGATTGGGGGGAAAAATGTTAGACAACTGGAGTCCAGTGCTCTGACGACTGCTTCCATAAGATAAAGTCATGATGGTAACAGGAAGAAGGCTTCTTTGGGGTTTAGCTCCATTTTCTCTGTAGTCCGTCCAGACACACAGTCCAAATGCTTTTGTAAGAGAAACCAACTTGTCCATAGTTCATAACTTACAAGAAATTTCACATGCTCTGAAAAATGCATTTTGCATACTTTTACAAATTAGATTTTTTTCATTTAAGATTATGTGATTGGCGGATGACAATCTTCATGCGTATGTTTTTGATAAATGATCACAGTAGTGATTTTTTTTCTTTCAAAGTCAGTAAGTAGTACATGAAGACTTTCGATATTGCAGGTCCTGTAGAGGACAAAATGGAAAAGAAGCAGACTCCTTTTCATCCAATAATTTTTAAGGAGGATAGGAAAGTTTGTCACAGAAACAGTGACTCCAAGACAGCCTGTATTGAGTCCTGAAATTGAGGCACTGGGTACCATGAGAAGATAAGAAAGAAAAGAGTCATGACACTAGACTGGGTTATGGGGCAACTGAGGAAGAACTGAGGTTTGAGAGGGGCCTTTAAGGATGGATGAGATTTGGATAGCAGGATATGGAGAAAGAACATTTCACTCAATCTTTTTTTTTCCAAAACGGAGTCTTGCTCTGTTGCCCAGGCTGGAGTGCAGTGGCACAATCTCGGCTCACTGCAACCTCCACCTCCCCGATTCAAGCAATTCCCCTGCCTCAGCCTCCCGAGTAGCTGGGATTACAGGTGCCTGCCACCACGCCTGGCTAATTTTTTTATTTTTAGTAGAGACAGGGTTTCACCATGTTGTTCAGGCTGGTCTCAAACTCCTGACCTCGTGATTTGCCTGTCTCGGCCTCCCAAAGTGCTGAGATTATAGGCATGAGCCACTGCACCCGGCCCATTTCACTCAATCTTTTAGCAAACCCCTTACAGAACACTAGATACCAGACACAATGTCAGGCACAGGGGAGTTAAAACAAACAGGACAGATGTAATCTGCTATCAAGCTGCTTACCTACATGAATAAGAAAAACCGTGAGTCTGAGCTCAGTGGTTCACCCCTGTAATCTCAGCACTTTGGGAGGCTCAGGCAGGCGGATGGCTTGAGGCCAGGAGTTCAAGACCAGCCTGGGCAACATAGCAAGACCCTATCTCTACAAAAAATAAAGGCCAGGCATGGTGGCTCACGCCTGTAATCTCAGCACTTTGGGAGGCTGAGATGGGTGGATCACTTAAGGTCAGGAATTCAAGACCAGCCTGGCCAACATGGCAAAACCACTAAAAGTACAAAAATTAGCCAGGTATGGTGATACACCCCTGTTATCCCAGCTACTCGGGAAGCTGAGGCAGGAGAATCGCTTGAACTCGGGAGGTGGAGGTTGTAGTGAGCCAAGATTGTGCCATTGCACTCCTGCCTGGGCGACAGAGCAAGACTCTGGCAAAAAAAAAAAAAAAAGGAAGGAAGGAGG
>NW_016811584.1:3311566-3318175 GCF_001698545.2 Rhinopithecus bieti | reverse complement strand
ATATATATATAAAAATTAAAAATAAAGGAAATCAGCAGGTGAACCGCACAGGGAGAGAAAAGTTGTTCAATGGAAAGGTATTCAAATAGTTTTCTCCCTGGAAAGGAAAAGAACAGAAAAGGAATTAGAATTGAAGGTCAGAGTTGCAAAGGTCATAAAATAACAGCCCTATCTCGTTTTCCTTACTAAGGAAAGGAAACTGAATGTGAGAAATCAGGTATGTGATGAAATGAAACCAGAGACAAGCTCTCAGTCTAGCCTTTCCCTTTCTCTGTGAATTATTCTGGGAAGTGAGCCCCTTAAAATAAATATTGTGGTAAGCCTCATGATTTATTTTTATCTACCCAAATCGGTGTCTTATTAGTGATCCTCTGAGGATACTGGACTTAAACTGGATCCATGATCCATGGGGAACTGGGTTTCAAACCCCAGGAGAGCCTTAATATCCATTTGGCATTTGAAATGGCTAAGGCCTAGCTGGGCATGGTGGCTCACGCCTATAATCCCAGCACTTTGGGAGGCCAAGACAGGCAGATCGCTTGAGCCCAGGAGTTTGAGACCAGCCTAGGCAACATAGTGAGATTCCCGTCTCTACAAAAAGTCATAAAATTAGCCAGGCATGGTGGCATGTGACTGTGATCCCAGCTATTCAGGAAGCTGAGGTAGGAGGATCACATGAGCACAGGGAGGTCGAGGCTGCAGTAAGCTGTGATCCCACCACTCCACTCCAGCTCGGGTGACAGAGCCAGACCCTGTCTCAAAAAAAAAGAAAAGAAATGGCTCAGGCTGAACATAGGGAAACACCCCCAAGGCTGGAGCTGATCTAATTTAAATTGGTTTTGTTTCTATAGTCTCAGGCTGCCTAAGGCTAATGAGGAATGAGGGAACCTCAGCTTTTGCCACACACACAACTACTCAGGGCTAGCAAAAAAAAAAAAAAAAAAAAAATATATATATACACACACACACACACACACACACACACACACATATACATGTATGTGTGTATATATATATATTTCCCCCTGTTGCCAAATGTTTAGATGGCCCACAGGTTGTTTGTCTAACAACTTGACGTTCGCCCAGATTGAAGATAATGAGTTTTAGCGAGGATGCTCCTTAGGCCTGGCAACTACTCTACAAAATCAGATCATAGAAGCTTGTGAAAAACTCAGTATTTCCTAAGTAGCATGGCCTCCCAACTCAAAATGCTTTTATTTCTTTAAATATTCATGATCTGGATCTAAAACAACAAAACTCAACCCACAGTCATTCTTATTTCCTTTACTTGTTGATATTTTCCACCACATCACAGGGGACTGCTGCCCAGGGTTTATAAGAAGGTCATTTGAATTGCTTTATAGCTAAAAACCACCTTAGGGATTAACTGTGGGGCCTCCTATTAATCTTGTTGTATTTATGTGGTGTTAACATTGGTTCTGGGTTCCTTACGATTTTTGAATTTTTTTTTTTTTTTTTTTTTTTTTGAGACAGAGTTTCACTCTGTTGCCTAGGCTGGAGTGCAGTGGCGCAATCCCGGCTCACTGCAAGCTCCGCCTCTCGGGTTCACGCCATTCTCCTGCCTCAGCCTCCTGAGTAGCTGGGACTACAGGCGCCCGCCACCTCACCCGGCTATTTTTTTTTTTGTATTTTTTAGTAGAGACGGGGTTTCACCATGTTAGCCAGGATGGTCTCGATCTCCTGACCTCATGATCCAACCGCCTCAGCCTCCCAAAGTGCTGGGATTACAGGTGTGAGCCACCGCGCCCAGCCCGATTTTTGAATTTAAATGGTTTCTTCTAGTTGGTGATTCTGCTCCAACCCACAAATTCTCTGAAGATGCTGAGAATTAATTTATCTGCTGTGTTTGTAACCCAAAATAAAAGCAAAGATAAGCACAAAGGAGTTGAAACATCTGGACCCTGGAGATAACTGTGGACCAAGACTAATTCAGCAGCACTCCCATTCTGCTCAGACAGAGCTAGATAATAAGCTATGCTGATACATGAGGCATTCACAGTGGCACAGTTGCTCAGAGTGACAGTCATCCTTTGGTAGAAAATGTTTTGATATAAAAACTTAGTAGATGTCATGGCAATTTTCTTTGGGAATAAATTGGTCTCTGAATCATACTCTAAAACATAAAGGAAAATAACTAATAATTCAGCACAAAATGAAAACCTGTGGTTGCCTAAGAGGTATCAGTGTGCATTTAGCAATTTCTTCTTTTTCTAGGTGAATATGCACGTCAGGTCCACAAGACAAATGGTGGCTGTTGCCAGGCCTTCTTCCCATTGCTACTCGAGATTTGCTCCTCAGAAAAAGAAATAAGTGGCATTTCACCAATATGCAAATGTTTCTAATAGAATATAAAAATCCATTAAGCAATTTTCCAGTACATTAGGCTAAAAGTGCTTAAAACGAGTATCTCTGTGACAATTAAACATCACATAATTTGCAGTCGCATAAACCCCTATGTAGAAAGTGCTAGAACAACTTGGCCTATTTTAGTCATTACTTTTGTACTTGCTTCCACATGTGACCTGGTACAGTCAAGGCCACTTCTCAACTATCTGGGAGAGGATTTCCTAATTTGAGGATCACTCAAGCTTTCATTAAGAGTCATTCTTTTGGGCAGTTTGTATAGACTCAGAATTAGAAAGCCAAGCAACCAGTTTTCCTGATAGCCAGCTTTAACAAAGCATGTGTGGTTTGAGAATCTTGACTCTAGATAAAAATGACAAGTTATTATTTAAACAGAAGTACTGATAACTTCTTGTCTACTTCTCTGTTTCCAACCTTTATTGATTTATAGATTTCAAAGACCGTGACTCTTAGGGAGCATAAAAATGTGGAAATCTGTATGCAGAGGCTCACTCCAGCATTTTGGGAGGCCAAGGCAAGAGTATCACTTTGAGACCAGGAGTTCGAGACCACCTGGGCAACAGTGAGACCCACATTTCTACAAAAAAATTACATACATTTTAAAAAAGTGAACATGAAGGCCGAGCACAGTGGCTCATGCCTGTAATCCCAGCACTTTTGGGAAGCCAAGGTGGGAGGACTGCTTGAGCCCAGGAGTTTGAGACTAGCCTGGGCAACAAAGTGAAACCTCATCTCTGCAAAAAAATCAAAAAATAAGCCAGACATGGTGCTGTGTGCCTCTGTTCTCTGCTATATAGAAGGCCGAGGCAGGATTGTGTAAGCCCAGGATGTGCTGCAGTGATTGCACCACTGCAACTTCAGCCTGGGAGACAGAGTGAGACTCCGTCTCAGAAAACAAACACAAAAACCAGTGGAAATGCTCACATTGAGAAGTTAATTTTTTTTTTTTTTTGAGACAGAGTCATGCACTGTTGCCCAGGCTGGAGTGCAGCTGCGCGATCTTGGCTCACTACAAGCTCTGCCTCCTGGGTTCACGCCATTCTCCTGCCTCAGCCTCCCGAGTAGCTGGGATTATAAGCACCTGCCACCACACCCGGCTAATTTTTTGTACTTTTAGTAGAGACGGGGTTTCACGGTGTTAGCCAGGATGATCTCGATCTCCTGACCTCGTGATCCACCTGCCTCGGCCTCCCAAAGTGCTGGGATTACAGGAGTTGTAGCAGGACGAGCCGCAGACAAAACCTCTCAGACACCAAGCTGTAGAAGGAAGGGCTTTATTCAGCTGGGAGCATCGCCAAGCTACTGCCTTAAAATCCAAGCTCCCTTGAGTGCACAATTTCTGTCCCTTTTAAGGGCTCACAACACTAAAGATTTCACATGAAAGGGTCATGATTGATTTGAGCAAGCAAGGGGTACGTGACAGGGTTTGCATGCACCGGTGGTCAGAGAGAAACAAAACAGGACCAGGAGTTTCACTACGTTCTTTTAAACAATGCCTGGAATCTATGAATAATATCGGTTTCTAAGTTATGAGTTGATTTTTAACTACTGGGTTTAGGCCAGGCAGGTCCAGGCCTGGTTTTGGGCCTGGCACGGTGCTGCCTGTCTTTGGTTTTACTTCCTTTTTTCTTAGAACAGGTACTGAGTATAAAACANGGAGTGCAGCTGCGCGATCTTGGCTCACTACAAGCTCTGCCTCCTGGGTTCACGCCATTCTCCTGCCTCAGCCTCCCGAGTAGCTGGGATTATAAGCACCTGCCACCACACCCGGCTAATTTTTTGTACTTTTAGTAGAGACGGGGTTTCACGGTGTTAGCCAGGATGATCTCGATCTCCTGACCTCGTGATCCACCTGCCTCGGCCTCCCAAAGTGCTGGGATTACAGGAGTTGTAGCAGGACGAGCCGCAGACAAAACCTCTCAGACACCAAGCTGTAGAAGGAAGGGCTTTATTCAGCTGGGAGCATCGCCAAGCTACTGCCTTAAAATCCAAGCTCCCTTGAGTGCACAATTTCTGTCCCTTTTAAGGGCTCACAACACTAAAGATTTCACATGAAAGGGTCATGATTGATTTGAGCAAGCAAGGGGTACGTGACAGGGTTTGCATGCACCGGTGGTCAGAGAGAAACAAAACAGGACCAGGAGTTTCACTACGTTCTTTTAAACAATGCCTGGAATCTATGAATAATATCGGTTTCTAAGTTATGAGTTGATTTTAACTACTGGGTTTAGGCCAGGCAGGTCCAGGCCTGGTTTTGGGCCTGGCACGGTGCTGCCTGTCTTTGGTTTTACTTCCTTTTTTCTTAGAACAGGTACTGAGTATAAAACAGTATGAGAAGATCTCTCTCTTTCCTCATTCCCCCCTTTTGAGACTCTCACTTTTTATTAGTGGGAGTTCTCACTCTTATTTTTCCTACTTATGTCTTTTATGCAATAGATTGATAGTGATTCATGTAGTATACTTGTGCTGAAGCATTTTGATGAACTAAGGTAGCAATGAAGCTCTTTTATCATTTGAAGAAGTACAGATAGCAAACAAGGGAGCAGTAAGCAGGTTCTTCTTATTATTATAACTTTCATTATAAGAGTTTTAAATCCTCCTAGTGCTGGGAACTAATTTTTAAACATGGGTTCAGGGTCTGAGGGGTTTGTGATTACCAATTCTAAAGGGTTGCAGCTCCCACTCATGCAGGAGGGGCTGACTTTTCCTTTCTGGAGCCAAATAGGATCTTTTTTATTTTTTATATATATTTTTTAAGTAGCCCAAATGACGCAAGACCAGTATTGACACATTTCACATAAAGTTGATTCTTGACAGATATACTTATTTTTTTTTTGCTGTGTAACTTTTTTCTTAATCTAGAGAACTGCATCCCATTCCATGCTGCTTACTATTAACAGCAGTACCTGTGTTAAATTTTAAGGTTACATTTTTGGGGATCCCTCTTTCTTCTGTTCTAGCTATTACTTTACTTGTGTCACTTAGAAAAGGACCAGTCCTTAGTCTTACTTTAAAAACTGTGATCATGGGAGGCTTAAAATGAGTCATAACACGCATCAGGTTGGTTATTTCCTGGGCCACATACCTTTGGATAGAATATCATTATACAAACAAGTTTCTTTTAGAGTCCTGGTACACTTATAATAACTATAAAATAATAGAACTGTAGCAACCTTTTGTCCTACCTCAGTGACTTGATGTATACACTGGAACAGCCCTCAGTCTTAGGAAGGTCAGTTGAAGTCCTTACAGTACAAGTCCAAATTTTAAGGAAAATGAGTCCCACGATGAGTTTCCTCATGCTTCGGCTGTGCGTGGATCAGTCAGCTTCCGGGTATGACTGGAGCAGGGCTTGTCTTTTTCAGAGTCACTTTGCAGGGGTTAGCAAAGCTAACCCTGTACAGCTCCCAGTCTACAGATGTTTAAGGATGGTCTCAGAGGTTAGGCCCACTAGAATAAACTGAGTCCAATACTTTTACACAGTTATGTTTAACTGGGCTCTTTGATACCAGGAGCAAGGTGGCGGGTTTACGGTGTTGTAAACTTTAATGGTTATGTGGGGATTTTTTACAGAGCAAGCTTTGGTATCTAGATAGTCTAGCATTTATTAGCTAACGGTGTCCTTTGGTATTTATTAAAATCACCACAGCATGGGGAGACTTTATGTTTAGGTTTTGCCTAAGAGTTAGCTTATCTGCTTCTTGTGCTAATGGGGCCATTGCTGCCAGGGCCCTTGGACATGGGGACCAGTCTTCGGAAACCCTGTCTAGCTGTTTTGAGAGATGGGCTGCTGGCCTTGGCCAGGGCCCTACAGTCTGGGTTAAAACTCCAACTGCCTTTTTTTTTTTTTTTTTGACATACAGAGTGTAAAGAGTTTTGTCAGGTCAAGTAGCCTCAGGGCTGGAGCTGACATGAGTTTTTCTTTTTAACTCATGAAAAGCTTGTTGCTGCTGGTTGTAATAGATGTAGTTTATCTAATTTATATTTTATTGACTGTCATTTACTAAAATATTGATTTAAATCCTGTAACTATTTGTTTTCAAGCTTTAAATTGATCTGGTATTTCTTGTGGTTAATTTCAAGGTTAAATTGATCTGGTGTTTCTCAATTGCATCTAAATAGATGTGAGAGTTGAAAGACCATGGCCGGGCGCGGTGGCTCAAGCCTGTAATCCCAGCACTTTGGGAGGCCGAGACGGGCGGATCACGAGGTCAGGAGATCGAG
>NW_016811584.1:3223886-3310643 GCF_001698545.2 Rhinopithecus bieti | reverse complement strand
GCTCTGTCGCCCAGACTGGAGTGCAGTGGCCGGATCTCAGCTCACTGCAAGCTCTGCCTCCTGGGTTTACGCCATTCTCCTGCCTCAGCCTCCCGAGGAGCTGGGACTACAGTCACCCGCCACCTCGCCCGGCTGGGTTTTTTTGTATTTTTTAGTAGAGACGGGGTTTCACTGTGTTAGCCAGGATGGTCTCGATCTCCTGACCTCGTGATCCGCCCGTCTCGGCCTCCCAAAGTGCTGGGATTACAGGCTTGAGACATCACGCCCGGCCTATTTTACTTTTTTATACACTTTGCACATAAACTCTTTTTTCCAATAGTACTCAGGAGGCCATATTACTTTTAAATTATATGACTTTTTTGCATAAAAAATTTTTTATAACATTTTTTTCTTTTACGACTTTCGCAATTTTTTTTTGACATGTCTCAACTTTCTGACTTATTACAAACTTTTTTTAAAAAAAATAACCAGTTAATTTATTTCAGGACAAGAATTTATCATATAACATTCTTTTCATGTAAATTCTGCCTCCCCCCTTTTTTCCTTTCTTGAAAGTTTTCAACATAGTTCTCAGTGGGGTGGGCTTATTTTGCGCCTGACCCATGTTTTCTCAAGACAAAATACCACACTCACACCACACACATTCACCACAAAACATAGAACAGGTAAAGAGGGTACACACACACACACTTTTATCGTTTATACCAAACCAAAATCAGAATACCACGAAATTCAAAATCCGAGTACCAAGAAATTTAAGCCAAGTCAAAACCAAAACCAAAGTATCCGGCAATTTAAGACAAAACCAGAACAAAAGTGCCAATACAGGCACACCATGGGTGATCAGGCCACGCTTCCACTCAAATGGAGTGGGGCAAGTTCCAAAGACTAGTCTTACCAAGTTTCAGATGTCCGGACTCCAAGTGCCAGTTCCTTCCCGGTATTCAGCCACTGTGTTCATCCTCTGTGGGGGCCTGCTACGCACTGCTCTGATGAGGCGTTTTACCGGGACAACTGCCTACCTGGAAGCACTCTTTGGCTCATGTCACTCAGCCTGGCCAGAGTCCCCTGCAGGATGCTCCACAGGGCAGGCCTAAGCCGCCTAACAGGCTGCCTCGGCCATCCATCAGTTACCTCGCTTCCCGGTCAGGGAACCAAACACTGTAGCGGGCGAGCCGCAGACAAAACCTCTCAGACACCAAGTTGTAGAAGGAAGGGCTTTATTCAGCTGGGAGCATCGCCAAGCTACTGCCTTAAAATCCGAGCTCCCTGAGTGCACAATTTCTGTCCCTTTTAAGGGCTCACAACACTAAAGATTTCACATGAAAGGGTCATGATTGATTTGAGCAAGCAAGGGGTACGTGACAGGGTTTGCATGCACCGGTGGTCAGACAGAAACAAAACAGGTCCGGGAGTTTCACTACGTTCTTTTATACAATGCCTGGAATTTATGAATAATATCGGTTTCTAAGTTATGAGTTGATTTTTAACTACTGGGTTTAGGCCAGGCAGGCCCAGGCCTGGTTGTGGGCCTGGCACTGGGCTGCCTGTCTTTGGTTTTACTTCCTTTTTTCTTAAAACAGGTACTGAGTATAAAACAATATAAAACAATATGAGAGGGTCTCTCTCTTTCCTCAGCGTTGAGCCACAGCGCCCTGGGGCTACGTTTGAAAGTTACACAGTATAAATCAACTATCATTCAGATCTGACATCCCTTCCCTACCCTATATTTTTCATCTTTAACCCTTTAAGCAATTCTTCGGTGAAGACAAATAATCACTGAGTGTTGGCTTAGAAAAAGGGTAGGTGATATGCATGGGTGGAAGACTTTCAACTAATAGTATTAGGAAAATGCTACAACTCTAGCAGGGAATAAGATCTAGAACATTCTGAAAGCAAAAAGATTGCTATAGAATGATTCCCATTATTTTAATGCCATGTAAGATGCTATTATAGAAACTGACAGTGCTCCAGTTCCAGCAATGCCAATGAAGGAAATAAAAATATTTCACCCCAAAATATACTTGTCATATTTTCAGATGGCTGTTCAGAGAGCCAACAGAAGTAGCCCTGCAAAGCTGTCTTTTGTGGGGGAAACTTGTATTTGCAGAGAATCTGCTTGATGCAGCCTGGCTTTCCCTTGTCTGGATCTCGGGAAGATTAACTTAGTCTGACACTTTAAAGGTCTGAAACATGCTGGGACATGGCTCACACCTGTAATCCCAGCACTTTGAGAGGCCAGATCACCTGAGGTCAGGAGTTCGAGGCCAGCCTGGCCAACATGGTGAAATCCCGTCTCTACTAAAAATGGAAAATTAGCTTGGCATGGTGGCGTGTGCCTGTAATCCCAGCTACTGGGGAGTCTGAGGCAAGAGAATCGCTTGAACCTGGGAGGCGGAGGCTGCAGTGAGCCAAGATCGGGCCATTGCAATCCTGCCTGGGCAATAAGAGCAAGAATCCATCTCAAACAACAAAAAAGGTCTAAAACATTCATCATCTATTCTTTTGAGGGTTGCCACCTGTGGAACTTCATTTACGTAACAAGACCACCTTTGCCAGCCAGGCTTCCTCTTCTCCGGCTCCCAGAAACTGTTATGCCACTGATCCAAGCCCACTCTTTCTGTAACCTTAAGGTGGTATTTAAGCTTCTAAACCCTATTGTGTAGGGGTTTGGGGGGATAATCACTCTGTGGCTCTCCCCTTCATGCAAGCTAATATATTGGTATGCCTTTTCTCCAATTAATCTGCCTTTTCTCAGTTGATTTTTCAGAGTGAACCTTCAGAGGGCAAAGGGGAAGTTTCCCTTTGGCCCCTACAGGAACCTAAGACCCACAGAGTGATGGAAAAGCAAAGGCTTTGGAGCCAGGCAGGTCCAAGTTTGAATCCCAGCTGTACTGCTTATTCACTGAACAACCCTGGGCAAGTCACAGTTATCCTACTTAAAAACAGGATAACGTTAACTTCACAAAGTTGTTTCAAGGATTAGCATTAATGTAGAAAATCAACTCATCAGGCACTGAAAAAATGGTGGCTATCAGTATCAATGATCACATCCCGATCCAGTTATGGACGTAACTTTAAGACTGCTGCTAAATCCCAGGGAACGAGTTCTGCAGGAGCAAGCAGTTTTGGCCTCAAGTCCATGTATTTTTGCCTCATGTTTCCCATTGTTTTGCCATTTGAACACATTTTCAGCACGTCTAGTGCTTCACCTATAAAAGTCTTCTTAGGTGGACCTCAGCCTGCATATACTGCACATTCTGAAACTCACGAGAACAGTATCCTTGCTTCTCACATTGATTTTGGTCTTGTCTTCCACCTTTGAAAACTAGAGTATGGTATAATACAATATTAAAGTTTTAAAGTACTAACTTTATACACAGCACTGCCCTCTAGTGACTAGAATAATCCATTTTTTTTTCTTTTTTTTGAGACTGAGTCTCACTCCATCACCCAGGATAAAGAGCAGTGGCACCATCTGGGATCAGTGCAACCTCCGCCTCCCAGTTCAAGTGATTCTCCTGTCTCAGCCTCCGAGTAGCTGGGATTACAGCCATGCACCACCATGCCCAGGTAATTTTTTTGTGTTCTTAGTAGAGATGGGGTTTCATCACAATGGCCAGGATGGTCTCAATCTCTTGACCTTAACCTCGTGATCCGCCCGCCTCAGTCTCCCAAAGTGCTGAGATTACAGGCGTGAGCCACCACGCCTGGCCTAGAATAATTATTTCTAGTCGTCTGTTCAGCTGCTCTCTGGGTAAAAATTAAAAATTCTGTCATAGATTGTCTTGAATGTACTGGCTGACATAAGATACATGGAAATCATAACTACAATGAGATACCACCTCATGCCCAATAGTAATTTCAAGACCAATTTGACAATTCTTTATATTAAAGTTACATGATCCAGCAATTCCACTCGTGGAATTTAAAACCTGTGCACATAAAAACCTTTTCTATAATGTTCCTAACATTAACAGTCAAAAAGCAAAAATAATCCAAATATCAACTGATGGATGGGTAAATACAATGGAATATTATTCAGCCATAAAATAAAATGTACTGATACATGCTATAAAATGGATGAACCCTGAAAACATGCTATATCGAAGAAGCCAGTTCCAAAGGACCATATATTGTATGAACTTATATGAAATGTCCAGAATAGGGAAATCCACAGACACAGAAAGTAGACTGGTGACTCCCTAGGACTGGAGAAGATAAATGGATTGACTGCTAATGGGGTTTCTTTTGGGGATGAAAATGCTAAAAAAATTTGATTTGGTGATATTTGTACAACTGTGGATATTCTGAAAACCACTGAAATGCACACTTTAAAAAGGTGAATTTTATGGTATGTGAATTACATTTCAATGTTATTAAAAAATGGAAACAAAAGTGTTGGCTGTGTTGGGATGGCCATTTAGTACTAACATGTTAGGTACATCTTCCCTTCAATATAACCTCCCTGGCCCCCAGCTCCCGAAGTCTTAAGAATTTGGTCTCCATAGTCGTCTTAATATTTTTTTATTTCTTACAATTTTTTTTTTTTTTTTTTTTACTATAAGCATGTATTATTCATATAACGAGAGGTAAATCCAAATTTTCAAGGAATACTCTGAACTTTTAAAACAGGAACTGTACTTAAGAACACTAATAGAGGTTGCTTGACACCCTGAAAGACTGGTCTGTTATGTTTAACTGTGGGCCAGTCAGCTTCAAACTCAGGAAAACCTCTCACCTCAGTTGCAGGGGAAATGGGCAACAATAATTAGAAGCTACTGCTGAGAGACTGGGTCCTGTGCTTAACTCCATCTATCATTTCCACCAACTATCCCATGTGGCATGTGTTACCACTACTTTATAGATCAGAGAGTTTACATAACTGAGACCAAGGATGCACATACGCCCCTCCCGTGAAACGCAAGTCTCACTGAAGGTAGACCAAGATGCCACCTTGTGACTCAGATACTGAAGAACAGGGCCTAAAAATATTCAATGATAAAAAGTAGGTGTTCAAAGATGACCCAACTTCTATTTTTACCTTCAACAATTGTTACAGTTACAATTCAGTGAGAAGCTGCTTCTACAAAAATATAGGTAGGGTTCTGTTATCCAAATGCAAATCTATCTAGGTCTGAATTCCTAAAAGTACAATCTCTCTTTTTTTTTTTCTGAGGTGGAGTTTTGCTCTGTCACCCAGGATGAAGTGCAATGGTATGATTTCGGCTCACTGCAACCTCCCAGGTTCAAGCGATTCTCCTGCTTCAGCCTCCCAAGTAGCTGGGATTACAGGTGCCCGCCACCACACCCAGTTAGCTTTTGTATTTTTAGTACAGATGGGGTTTCATATGTTGGCCAGGCTGGTCTTGAACTCATGACCTCAAGTGATTCGCCTGCCTCGGCCTCCCAAAATGCCAGGATTACAGGCGTGAGCCGCCATGCCTGATTTAAAGCTAGAGTCTTCAAATAACCTTCCCAATACTTTTTTCTTTTTTGAGACAGGGTCTCGCTCTGTCACCCAGACTACAGTGCAGTGGTACGATCTCAGTCTCACCATAACCTCCAGCTCTCAGGCCCAAGCAATTCTCCCACCTCAGCCTCTCGAGCAGCTGGGTCTACAGGGCCAAGTCACCAAGCACAGATAGTTGTATTTTTTTTTTTTTGGTAGTGATGGGGTTTTACCATGTTGGCCAGGCTGGTCTTGGACTCCCGACCTCAAGTGATCTGCCTGCCGCAGCCTCCCAAAATGCCAGGATTATAGGCATGAGCCGCTGGGCCCAGCCCACTTCTTGAATTAAAAAGCAAAAAACAAAAAAGCCAGGCAGATAATGAAAATCCTGCATACACTCAAGTCTGCATGAAGCATAAGACCAAACTGGAAAGTTGGCATTTGAACAACACTCTACCTGCTCTCTTCCCCTAACTAAGATGGGCTTCTGGGCCTATCAACCATTCTTTGGTGAAAAGCAGCAATCCATTTCCCCAGAGGCTCTTTAACTACAGCATTGGTGTTTGAGGTTGCATCTTTAAACACATATTTCAGGATTTGGGAGCTTCTGGAACCATAACTTTAACCCAGCCTTCCATAACAGTCTTTTTACTTTCTATTACAGAACATGACACTGCAATAATAGCAATGAACCGCTTCAGCTTTTTCACTTCTGCAGAAGCTAAAACAACTTCTCCAATATATAAAGGGGCTGGAAAGCTAATTTCCTGGGAAAGAAATACACAACCTGGCCCTGGCATTTTAGTTCCCAGGAGAGCTGAGATAAGTCCATTGATTAAAACTCCATGTACAATTGTATTTCCAAACTTGGTGTGTTTTGCAAAGTCTTCATTTAAATGCAAAGGATTGACATCCCCCGTTAATTCTGAGAAGGTAGCCACATCTGTCTGTGTGAAGGCCCTCCTAAGTTCAGCGCGGTCTCCAACTTTGATGTGCATATGCTGAAAGTGCTGCAGGGTCAGCACTGGTAGGTTCAGGCAGACTGTCCTCCAAAGCCCACCCCACCAAAAGCGATGGCTGGAAATTAGTGGGAACATCTTCAGCACCCACAAATTTCATCAAGAGCTTTTAGCCTGCTTCAGTCTTCAAACATGCAGGCACCAAAAAATAAATATGAGAGTGGAGGAATGTTTCCAAAATGGAAGACTATTCATTCAATCCAATACTAGTTCCCTACTATTACCAGATAATGCAAGGAGAAATGGAGAAACCTACAAGAGAAAGAAAAAGGTTAAAGCATCGGGAGAAACTCCACTGAAGCACAGGGCAATGGGGAAACATGCCCAGTTTTACAGGATTAACAAAACTGATGTAGGAGCATTTTACAGAGCATCCTGAGAGGATGCCTTCAGTAACAAGTACTCACAGCTCAAAAAGAGCATACCAATATATAACACACAAAGCTTTAAGCGTTAAATGAAAAATAAGCCTTAACCACAGGATTGCAAGTTTTATCCCAAAACATCTCCCACAGAATTTAAAATCGAAGTGCTCTGGCTCACATTTTTGGAAACAATCAAGTCCTTTATTTTCCCCTACTTAAATCATTTTAATCATATTACATTTATGCAAGCACAAAAATGAGTTGAGTATATTAAGAAGCAGTCGACCCACCACTCAATCTTGTTTGGAATATGTGAGGAAATAGTCTTTACCTGAATCACCCGGAAAGCACATTTTTTGCCTTTATAGGATCCTAACAGGGTCAAAGAGCTCCACAATTTGACAAGACCACTGCAGAAATATCGAGAAAATACACACTGTGTCACAGGCAGAGAACAAAATGAACCTCAACTAAGATTTCTAAAATATTCACTTCTGACTTTGCAACTGTAACCATCAATGGGAAACTCCAGCTGTAACCAAATCCTAAGTTTTGCCCTCTCTAGAGTACAAGTTTCTGGTGGATGAATGTTCATATTCATCCCAGTTTAAATTCGCAAAAGCTGCTCAGAGTTCACAACAAAAAAATTCTCATTCTCAGAAGAGCATTTTTGCTCTATTTCTCCATCGGTCTCTCTCTGCCCTGTTATACTATAAATGTCCCACTCTCTGTCATACCTGCTACATATTCTCAAGATGGCTGACAAGGTCTTCTCTTCATAGGTTAGGATGTCCAAAGGTAAGGCAGCATCAACCTGAATGTGGAATAATGCTATTAGCAGGCTATTCTCACTATTATTCTTGAATGCTTATCAACTTTTGACAACCATTGAGTTTTCAGATTTTCTCCTCCACAAAAGCAGTATTTTATTTAATGGTGCTGGCGCTTTAGTTGCCTACTTACTTACAGCTCTCTCTGCCTAGCATGTTCTGCCTACACCTCTGCATATGGCTGATGTCCCTCATCCTTTGAGTCTTCATTTAAATTGTTCCTTGACCGATTTTCAAGTTGAGACAAACTCAGCTTGTTATGTTCTTTCCTGTACAGGACACCACACCTTCTCTTTTATAATTCCCTTTATTCTTGTCACTAATTGTCCAACATGTTTTCCTATTACAAGAACCGAGACATTAGTCCATGTGGCAGAGGCCATGTCTGTTTGTTCGCAGCTATATAAACCCCAGGAACAAGGTTTTCTACCTGACACATAGGTACACACAGACATATATATTTTTTTAATTTTGTATTTAGAAAAACTATAGACTCACAAGAGATCACAAAGAAATGTACAGGGATTGGCCAGGCACAGTGGCTCATGCCTGTAATCCCAGCACTTTGGGAGGCCAAGGGGGGGGCGGATCACCTGAGGTTGGGAGTTTGAGACCAGCCTGATCAACACGGAGAAACCCCATTTTTACTAAAAATACAAAATTAGCCCGGTGTGGTGGCGCATGCCTGTAATCCCAGCTACCTGGGAGGCGGAGGTTGCAGTGAGGCAAGATCGTGCCATTGCACACCAGCCTGGGCAATAAGAGCAAAACTTCGTCTCAAAAATAAATAATTAATTAAAAAAAAATGTACAGGGAGGTTCCATGCACTCTTCATCCAGCCTCCTGCAATGTCAATGTCCTGTGTAACTACATTACAGTAGTAAAACTAGAAAAGTGGTATTGGTACAATCCAGAGGTTATTCAGATTTTACCAACTGTATGTCTACTCATATTTATACCTGTGTGTGGCTCTATGTAATTTTACCAAAAAAAAAAAAAGACACTGCCAAACTACGTTCCAGAGCGGCTGCACTATTTTACATACTCACTATAGTGTATGAGTGATCCAGTTTCTGCACATTCTTGCTAGCATTTAAAGTTGTTATTTTTTATTTCAGTCACTCTGCTAGGTATGCTGTGGTATCTCATTGTGCCATTAATGTGCATTTCCCTAATGGCTAATGTTAAACATCTTTCCATATGCTTCTTTGCCAAAACCATACATTCTCTTTAGTAAAATGTCTGTTAATGTTTTTGCCAAACAATTCAAATTTCTAATTGAATCGTTTGGCTGAGTTTTGATACTTCTTTATTATTATTAATATTATTTTCTTGAGACAAGAATCTCGCTCTGTCACCCTGGCTAGAGTGCCCTGGTGATCTTTGCTCACTGCAACCTCTGCCTCCCAGGTTCAAGTGATTCTCCTGCCTTAGTCTCCCGAATAGCTGGTTACAGGTATGTGCCACCACACCTGGCTAGTTTTTATAGTTTTAGCAGAGACGGGGTTTTGCCATGTTGGCCAGGATGGTCTCCAACTCCTGACCTCAGGCGATCAACCCACCTCAGCCTCCCAAAGTGCTGGGATTACAGGCGTGAGCCACCAAACCCGCGTGTTATTATTATTGAGACAGGGTCTTGTTCTGTTGCCCAGGCTGCATGCAGTGGTGCAATCAGAGTTCACTACAGCCTCGAACTCCTGACCTCAAGAAATCTTCCTGCCTTGGTCTCTCAAAGTGTTGGGATTGCGGGCATGAGCCACTGCACCAGGCCAAGTGTCATTTATATATTCTAAACACTATAGTCCTTTGTTGGATACGTGGTTTACAAATATTTTCCCCTAGTATGTAATTCATCTTTTCATCCTTTCCCACCCCCACCCCCAGCCATGGTGGTGTGATCACCACTTACAGCAACCTTGAGCTCTTGGGCTCAAGCAATCCTCCCATCCCAGTCTCTTGACTAGTTGGGACTATAGGTGCACACCACCACACCTGGCTCAATTTTTCAAATTTTTTTTATAGAGACGGGGTTTCACCAGATACCCAGGCTGGTCTGGAACTCCTGGGCTCAACTGATCCACCCACTTGGCTTCTCAAAGTGGTGGGATTATAGCTGTGAGCTACCATGCCTGGCCTTTTCATCCTCTTAAAAAGTCTTTTGCAGAGGCTTTAAATTTTTTTTTTTTTTTTTTTGAGACGGAGTCTCGCTCTGTCGCCCTGGCTGGGGTGCAGTGGCCGGATCTCAGCTCACTGCAAGCTCCGCCTCCCGGGTTCACACCATTCTCCTGCCTCAGCCTCCCCAGTAGCTGGGACTACAGGCGCCCGCCACCACGCCCGGCTAAATTTTTTTGTATTTTTAGTAGAGACGGGGTTTCACCATGGTCTCGATCTCCTGACCTTGTGATCTGCCCGCCTCGGCCTCCCAAAGTGCTGGGATTACAGGTGTGAGCCACCGCACCCAGCCGAGGCTTTAAATTTTGATGAGGTACTTAGCATATTTTGATTTGACAGACTATATGAATCAGAAAATAATTTCCTGAGCATCCTCTGTCTTCTCTCAACTTCTAAAACTCTACTTCTCTACTTCTTTTCTCAAATCTGCTTAAAGTGTCGGTCTATGACAAAATAAGGAGTTGAATCAGAGTGTAAACCAATAGTATCATTAATCACTGTGTTTAGTTCAGTTCTTTTTTTCATAAGGAGGCTTTTTTTTTTTTTTTTTTTTTTGAGACAGAGTCTTGTTCTGTCGCCCAGGCTGGAATGCAGTGGCGTGATCTGGGCTCACTGCAACCTCCGCCTCCCAGGTTCAAGCAATTCTCTTCCATCAGGCTTCCAAGTAGCTAGGACTACAGGCATGTGCCACCACGCCCAGCTAATTCTTGTATTTTTAGTAGAGACAAGGTTTCACCATGTTGTCTAGGCTAGTCTCAAACTCCTGACCTTACGTGATCCGCTCGCCTCAGCCTCCCGAAGAGCTGGGATTACAGGAGTGAGCCACTGCGCCTGGACCATAAGGAGACTTTCTCATTAAAAGTGGTAGTGTACTAGCTGCAAATTCCTTATCTCTTCAAGATGGGCAAAGAGTTTGCAGGTTGCCAGTCTAGGCCACACTTTGAGTAGCACTGTGCCACAACAAACATTTGTCTACCGTGTTCCTTGTAAAACAGAAGGCATATTAGAATAAATCCAACAAAATTCATCACTTCTGAAAGTTTACTTCTGCAATTTCAAACACAGTTTTAAAATAATCTCTAGGGGAATACAAAAATTAGCTGGGCGTGGTGGCAGGCGCCTGTAGTCCCAGCTACTCGGGAGGTTGAGGCAGGAGAATCGCTTGAATCCGGGCGGGCGGAGGTTGTGCCAACGCACTCCAGCCTGGGCGACAGCGCAAGACTCCATCTCAAAAAAATAAATAAATAAAATAATCTTTCGGGGAACCCTCATACACTACTGGGAGGAATGTAACTGTACAACCACTATGGAGAACAGCATGGAGGTTTCCCAAAAAACTAAAAATAGGTCAGGTGCAGTGGTTCATGTTTATAATCCCAGAACTTTGGGAGGCCAAGGAAAGAGGATTGCTTGAGTCCAGGAGCCTGGGCAACATGGTGAGACTTTGTCTCTGCAAGTAAAAAAATTGGCTTGGTGGTACATATGCCTGTGGTCCCAGCTACTAGGGATTCTGGGGTGGGAAAATCACTTGAGCTTGGGCGGTTGAGGCTGTAGTGAGCCATGACCATGCCACTGCACTCCACCCTGGGCATCACAGCAAGACTTCATCTCAAAAACAAAAAACAAAAGAAACTAAACTAAAAATAGAATACCATTTAATCCAGCAAGTCTACTACTAAGCAGAAATCCAAGGGAAAGGAAATCAATTCAAAAAGACATGTGCAGCTGGGTGTATGGGCTCATGCTGTAATCCCAGCAATTTGGGATGCCAAGGCGGGAGAAAAACAACAAAAAGACATACGCACTCTCACATTTATTGCAGTACTATTCCCAATAGCCAAAATACAGAACTTAAGCGTCCATCAATGGATAAAAAAAAAAAGTGGTATATGTTACAATGGAATATTACTCAGTCATAAAAAAAAAGATGAAATTCTGTCATTTGCAGCACCATGAATAGAACTGGAGGCCATTTTGTTAAGTGAAGTAAGCCAAGCACAGAAAGACAACTGTTGCATGTTCTCACTCGTATGTGAGAGCTAAAAGAGCAGATCTTGCCAGGTGCAGTGGCTCACTGCCTGTAATCCCAGCACTTTGGCAGCCCGAGGAGGGTGGATCACCTGAGGTCAGGAGTTCAAGACCAGCCTGGCCAACATGGCGAAACCCTGTCTCTAGAAAAAATACAAACATTAGCTGGGCATGGTAGCGTGTGCCTGTAATCTCAGCTACTGGCGGGGGCTAAGGCAGGAAGATCCCTTGAACCTGGGAGGCAGAGGCTGCAGTAAGCCGAGAATATGCCACTGCACTCTAGCCTGGGCAACAGAGCAAGACTCCATCTCAAAAAAAAAAAAAGAAAAAAAAAAAAAGGAGTAGATCTCATGAGGATAGAAAGTAGATTGGTGATTACCAGAGGCTGGGAAGGGTAGCAGGGTAGAGACGATGAAGGAGGAAAAAAAGGAATACACATGTGTTTATTACAATACATGAATAAAACATTTTAAAATACAGAGTTGTATAATTAAAAAAAATTTTTTTTTAATGTTTGAAAAGCATTCTTAGGCTGGGCGCCGTGGCTCCAAGCCCTGTAATACCGCAGCCAGGCTTTGGAGGCGCCGAGGCGGGCGGATGCACGCGAGGGTCAGGAGATCGAGACCATCCTGGCTAACATGGTGAAACCCTCTCTACTAATACAAATACAAAAAACTAGCCGGGCGAGGTGGCCCGGGGGCCTGTAGTCGCCAGCTACTGGGAGGCCTGAGGCAGCAGAATGGCTGAACCCGGGGAGGGGCCGGAGCCCGCAGTGAGCTGAGATCCGCCACGCAGCTCCAGCCCAGGCCAAGAGCGAGACTCCGTCTCAAAAAAAAAAAAAAAAAAAAACAAAAAGAAAAGAAAAGAAAAGCATTCTTTCTGTATTTCTTTCTTTTTTTTGAGACAAAGAGTCTTGCTCTGTCGCCAGGCTGGAGTGCAGTGGTGCGATCTCAGCTAACTGCAACCTCCGCCTCCCAGGTTCAAGCAATTCTCCCGACTCAGCCTCCCAAGTAGCTAGGATTACAGGCATGTACCACCACACCTGGCTTATTTTTGTATTTTTAGTAGAGATGGGGTTTCACCATGTTGGCCAGGATGGTCTCGACCTCTTGACCTCGTGATCAAATTGCTGGGATTACAGGCCTCCAAATTGCTGGGATTACAGGCATGAGCCACTGCGCCCAGCCTCTTTCTGTATTTCTTACAAAGATCTTTGGAATGTTCAATCTACCAAGTGATTCCATACCTCCCCAAACAGGTCCTTCACAGCCGAAATCAGTAGCTGTTTGAACTGTGCAGCATTCAGTCCAACTCCACAATCTTGTAATTCTCTAAAAAAAAAAAGAAAAAAAAAGACATATTAAATTTCATTCTATTCAGATTGATGTTAGAAAAGTAATCTAAAATAGAACTTAGAAAACTAAACTTACAGGCAGACTTTCATGTAGTGGTACTCGGAAGGGTTTTTGTAAACTACTCTTTCATATGTGGCAGCAGGGGCAGGCATCTTTTCCAGTGCTGATCACACCTACAGTAAGTCAAGAGGGCTAGAAATGACCAATGCACATGCTATTTTTCATAGTTTTGATGAGAATTTGGCCTATTTGGGTTTTTTTTTTGTTTGTTTGAAGGCAGGGTCTCACCCTGTCATCTAGGCTGAAGTGCAGTGGTGCAATCACAGTTCATTGTAGCCTCCACCTCAGGCTCTCCAGGCTCAGGTGATCCTCCTGCCTCAGCCTCCTGAGTAGCTGGGACTCTAGGCACATGCCACCACATCCAGCAAATTTTTGTATTTTTGTACAGACAGGGTTTCACCATGTTGCCCAGGCTAGTTTCAAACTCCTGGGCTCAAGCAGTTTGCCCACCTCAGCCTCCCAAAGTGCTGGGATTACAAATGTGCCCATCAGGTCCGGCCTTCCTATTTTTTTTGTTTTTTGTTTTGGAGGAGTCTCGCTTGGTCACCCAGGCTGGAGTGCAGTGGCGCAATCTTGGCTCACTGCAAACTCCGCCTCCCGGGTTCAAGCAATTCTCCTGCCTCAGCCTCCCAAGTAGCTGGGATTACAGGCATGTGCCACCACGCCTGGCTAACTTTTTTGTATTTTTAGTAGAGACGGGGTTTCACCATATTGGTCAGGCTGGTCTCGAACTCCTAACCTTGTGATACGCCCGCCTTGGCCTCCCAAAGTGCCAGGATTACAGGCGTGAGCCACCGTGCCCAGCCGCCTGTTTGGTTTTTAAAAGACTTCTGGGCACAGTAACTCATCTAATTCTGGTCAAACTAAGGTTACCGATACAAAGACAAAAGAAGTTTCTATATTCGGTATATGCCAAATTACTGTACTCTTACTTAAAACCTAATAACATAATTTTGGCTAATAATTTTCCTTATGAGCACTCAGCTCTGTGCTAAACATTTCACGTGCCTTAGCTTGTCTTCAAAATGCTCCTGAGGTAAGCGATATTATTCCCATTTTTGAGAAGATGACACAGAGGTTTAGTAAACGTAGGTATCATCTGCCCAAGGGTACCCAGAGATTCCAACCACTCTGAGCTCGCTCAAGACCAGTTATGATGCCTCTTTATCCAAAAAAATGGCATAAAGGAGTAAAATCTTAAGATTTGAAAAGTAAACAAGAAGATCCTCTTGTTTACTCTCAGTCAACACAGAACACAAAGAGAAGAATGAGGGGTGGTCGTTCTGCCATCTCCTCCCATCCTGGGTCTGCCTGCTCTCTGTCGGAAAGCCAGGTCTGTGCAAGACTGACTGTGAACGACTGAGCTTAAACAGCACAGGGGTTGAGAAGAGGGATTCCTGGAATGGGCACTCGATGCAGCTTCTAAAAGGTTTGAACTTTCAAGAACGTAGAACATGCTCATCTCTCTGCAGACAGTTCCTTTCCTTGGCTCCCCGCCAACCTTGCTCTCCCCTGGATAGGTCCTATTCATCCTTCAACTTTCAGTTTAAATGTCACCTCTTCATGGAGGTCTTCTCTGACACCCTGTTCTAAATTAAGTCCCCATGTTATGCAATCTCTTAACATCGTCTATTTGTTTAATATATGGATCCCCCACTGCAGGGACCAGGAAACTGAGGCCCAATCAAGGAAAGAGACTTATCCAAGGTCACAGAGCTATAGACCAGCATTTCCAAAATCACTCTGGGTTAGACCCAATTTCAACCACTCCCAGATGGTGACCTCTGGAGAAAAGAAGTCAGGGTCAAGGAGCTACATCTACCAATCCATTCAACAAACATTAATACTTTGGGACCTGGCGTGGTAATCATGCCTGTAATCTCAACAGTTTGGGAGGCCAGGAGTTTGAGACCAGCCTGGGAAACATAGTGAGACCCTGTCTCTTAAAAAAAAAAAAAAATTTGGGGGGCGGCGGTGGACTCAAGCCTGTAATCCCACCCGCCCCCCACCCCCTGTCCCGCCCCCCTGCACTTTGGGAGGCCGAGACGGGCGGATCACGAGGTCAGGAGATCGAGACCATCCTGGCTAACACGGTGAAACCCCGTCTCTACTAAAAAAATAAAAAAAAACTAGCCGGGCGAGGTGGCGGGCGCCTGTAGTCCAGGGCTATCGGGACGCTGAGGCAGGAAGAAATGGCGTAAACCCCGGGAGGCGGAGCTTGCAGGTGAGCTGAGATCCGGCCACTGCACTCCAGCCTGGGCGACAGAGGCTAGACTCCGGCTCAAAAAAAAAAAAAAAAAAAAAAAAAAGAAAAAAAAATTTAAATTAGCCAGGCATGGTAGTGTGTGCCTGTAGTTCCAGCTACTCCAGGGGCTGAGGTGGGAGGATAGTTTGACTCTGGGAGGTTAAGGATACAGTGCACTGTGATTGTACCACTGCACTCCAGCCTGGGTGACACAGCATCACCCTGTCTCCAAAACAAACAAAAAATACTCTAATACTATGACACAAAGTAGGTATTCAAAGGAGGGAAAAGTGACAGTGGTAAGGCTATATATTCAAGAGAATCCTTGGTTTCAGGACAGCGGCAATACTTACCTGATGCTTCTTTCCCAGTCACCAGAGTCTCCCCTAACTACAAGGGCAGGGCAAACAAGAAACCTCAATCTGTTTCTTTCATTGCTTGGCACATAAATGTTTTTTAGTGTTACTGCCTTGATGGAGCTGGCTGCCTAAAGTAGGGGAGTGAAATTACGCCCAGGGCTTAAATGCCAGTAAAACGAAGACTTACACAACGTCCACGAGATGGACAGTGGTGACGGCTGCACAGCGTTGTAAATGTATTCAATGCCACTTACGATAAATTCTATGTCACGTATTTTTTGCAATAAAAAAAAAAAAAAACAACTTACAAATGACAGCACTGCCCTCTGCAGGCTGTTCTGAGATTAAAGGAGAGGATGACTGGGAAGTACTTTTGTACAGACTGGTATTAAATATATTCACCAGGCTCTCCACAGATGTGGGCTCACGAAGTCACTGTCACCCCCATCTTTAAAGTCTTGTTGCTTGTTTTGAGATGGAGTCTCACTCTGTCGCCCAGGTTGGAATGCTTCGGGTCGAAGCAATTCTTGTGCCTCAGCCTCCCGAGTAGCTGGGATTACAGGCATATGTCATCACGCCCAGCTAACTTTTGCATTTTTAGTACAAATGGGGTTTTGCCATGTTGGCCCAGGCTGGTCTCCAACTCCTGGCGTCAAGTGATCCGCCGACCTCGGCCCCCTCAAAGTACTAGGATTACAGGCACGAGCCACCGCGCCCGGGCTAAAGCCAGCCTTTTTTAGTGGCTGCACAGGGAAGCTCCTAATCTGACCTATTAGTAATACATTTTTGATTCCCCCTACTCCCCCAATTCTCCAACTCTACGGTGGCCCGTGAGTCCATTAACATCTACTCAAACTACATCATTCCTCTGCTCAAAACCTTGCTATGGTTCCCGTTTTATCCAGAGTAAGGCCAAAGTCCTTAGAACAGCCTGCAAGGCTCTGCCTGGAGGTTCTGCAGGGCTGCCCCCTCTACACCTCTGACCTCATGTCCTGCCATTCTCCCTCCGCTCAATCCCCGCCACCATACAGGCCTAGCCTAGTTCTTTCGCATGCGCCAGTCTCGCTCCCACCCCTGGGCCTCGGCTCTAGCTTTTCCCCATGCTGGAAAACCTCTTCCTCCAGGCAGCGACCGGGCTCACACCCTTGCCTCCTTAACTTAGCTCAAATCTCAATCGGTTTGGCCCAGTGCCCTTCTCAGCTAACACCGCACCCCACCCCCATGCCCCGTCCCTGCTTTCTTTTTCGTAGCATTTGCCTTTTTCTATGACTATTATGTAACTCGTTTATCTTTATCTGTACTCCCCCCCATCCCAACAGAAAGTCCATTCCAAGAATCTTGCTATCTTGTTCACTGCTGTTTCCCAAGGCCCTAAAACACTGTGTCGTGCACAGTGGACGTGCAACGTCCAGTTTTTGGACTAAATCAATCACTTTTAAAAGCTCAATTTCCCTACTGTTGAGAACTTTGGTGGCTTTCAGTATTTTTCAACAACCACCATTAAGCGCTCACCTCGCGCCGGGCGCACGGAGCGCGCTCAGGACACGTTCCGAAGCCTCGCCCGCGCCTCTGCGGCCGAGACCCTGCGCGGCGCCGTACGGAGGCACGCATCGCCCGGGGCCGGAACGGACTAGCAGCCCAAACCGCACCGCCCGCCCCGCGCATGCGCCCGGGGCGCGGCCAACTAAGACGGCTCCCGAATCACCACCGCTCTTTGGAGAGCTTCCACCTACCCACTCTCCGTCGGACTAGCCTGACGCCTGCCCAGACTCCTATTCGCTGCAAGAACCCGCAAAGGCTTGAAGCTCCCCGGCAGCAGCCAGACCTGGGCCCGATAAACTCCTGGTGTCTTTACGTTTGGCTTCTCCTCGTACCACGCCACGAAGCCTGACGCCCAGGCGGATATGACGTCACCGCGCAGCGTCTTCTTGGACCCAGGCGCGAATCCCGATCCAGAGCTGAGAGTGGCCGAGCTCAGCGCCCTCTGGTGTCCACTCCGGAAAAGCCGTGTGTGCAGTTTGCTAAGGGTGCGGTTTAAGGCGTGTTTATTCCGCCTTGGACAGTGCTTCATAGTTATCCATTTCTTAATGCATTCATTCATTCAACAATTGGTTTTTTTTTTTTTTGAAACAGTTTTACTCTGTCGCCCAGGCTGGAGTGCATTGGCGCAATCTGGCTCACTGCAACCTCTGCCTCTAGGACTCAAGCGATTCTCCCACCTCAGCCTCCTGAGTAGCTGGGACTACAGTTATGCTCCACATATCTGGCTAATTTTTGTATTTTTAGTAGAGACGGGGTTTCACCATGTTGGCCAGGCTGGTCTCAAACTCCTGGCCTCAAGAGATCTGCCCACCTTGGCCTCCCAAAGTGCTGGGATTACAGACGTGAGCAACCGCGCCCGAGTAATTCTACAAAATTTTTAAATTATATTATAATTTATTTATTTATTGAGATGGAGTCTTGCTCTGTCGCCAGCCTGGAGTGCAGTGGCGCGATCTCGGCTCACTGCAACCTCTGCCTCCCTTCAAGTGATTCTTCTGCCTCAGCCTCCCAAGTAGCTGGGACTACAGGCATACACTACCATACCCAGCTAATTTTTGTATTTTTAGTAGAGACGAGGTTTCACCATGTTGGCCAGGATGGTCTTGATCTCTTGGACCTCGTGATTCGCCCACCTCGGCATCCCAAAGTTTTGGGATTACAGGCGTGAGACACCAAGCCTGGCCTAATTTTTGTATTTTCAGTAGAGACGGGGTTTCGCCATGTTGGCCAAGCAGGTCTCGAACTCCTGACCTCAGGCAATCCACCCACCTTGCGTCGCAAAAGTGCTGGGATTACAGACGTGAGCCACCACGCCCAGCCTACAAATTTATATCTAGCGTCTCCTCTCCTCAATATCTCCTATGTCAAGCACTCCCCAAAGATAGTACCCACTTTCAGTGTCCCTTGTGACTCCCAGCACATAGTAGTGTTCTATCTAGGCCGTCCTGAAAAGACCCACAAAGTAAAGACTTTGTGCTAGGCACTATGCAAAATATTTTACATATGTTGTCTCATGGAACCCTCACACAATCCTGAGATGGCTATTACTATGATCATCGCCATTTCAGAGGTAGAAACTGAGGCACAGGCCTGGCGCAGTGGCTCATGCCTGTAATTCTGGCACTTTGGGAGGCCGAGGCGGGCAGATCACTTGAGGCCAGGAGTTCAAGACCAGCCTGGCCAACATGGTGAGACCCCCATCTCTACTAAAAATACAAAAGTTAGCCGGGCACGGTGGTGCACACCTGTAATCCCAGTTACTCAGAAGGCTGAAGCAGGAAAATGGCTTGAACCTGGGAGACAGAGGTTGCAGTAAGCCAAGATCACACCACTGCACTCCAGCCTGGCAACAGAAAAAGAAACTGAGGCACAGAGAGGATAAGTTATTTGTTCAAGATCACAGTTATAAGCAGTGGCATGGGCTGTCTGATTCTAGCCAGTGCTCTACACACTGCACTGTATTACCACCAATTGAGGAGCTGCAGTGGGAAGGGAAGCTTTAGTGTAAGCCCCATAAGGATGGAGGCTTGTCTGTGTTGCTCACCACTGCATCCCAGTTCCTGGTACCCAATGGTGACCCAACATCTATTTACTGAAGGCATGTGTTCATAAATGGATGTGCTGGTTTTGCTTGGGTTGGGGGGCAAAGGGTTGCCTTGCACAGGACAGTTGAGTCAGCGGGGATCTCCTTCCTCAATTCTTTTCTCAAAATCCCACTGTGTTGTTTCCAGCAGCTTCAGTACTTGACCTTGGCCATGCTCTCCAGTTCTGTGGTTCCTACTTTCTTCTTCCTTCAGAGGAGACAGGGCTTATTCCAGATGTGGGAAGAGGTGGAGAAAGCAAACACAGACCCCACAGAACCTGGCATTTTCTTTCTCAAAGCAGCTTGATTTCAGAAGCCGCCAGAACTTGCTTCAAATGCATCCTCTGCCACTTACCTACCTCCCTCATCTGTCACATGGAGAGATTATCAGCAGCTACCTCACAGAGCTGAGGGAAAAAGAGTTGATTGTATAAAGTGTCTGGCACCCCAGGAAACCCTCAGTAATAGGAGAGGGTTCCTGTAAGCCAGCTGCCTAGCAAAAGCATCCTGCCAGGCAGCCCAGGAAAACCAGAGCAGTTCCTGCATTTTGAACTTCAAGGAACAATAGATAATTATCACCCTGCTGCAACAAACCCTGAAAATGCAGTGTCTTCCCAGTTGCCTGAATTCTCTCATGCTGTCTTATTAATTCAGAGTGGAGGATAAAAGAGACACCTTTGAATGATAAAGACAAGAACCTTTTGTTTTTTTGTGTGGTGACTCAGGCCTGTAATCCAGCACTTTAGGAGGTCGAGGCAGGTGGAACACCTGAGGTCAGGAGTTCAAGACCAGCCTGGCCAACATGGCGAAACCCTGTCTCTACTAAAAATACAAAAATTAGCTGGGTGTGGTGTTATGCACCCTACTCAGGAGGCTGAGGCAGAAGAATTGCTTGAGCCCAGGAGGCAGAGGTTGCAGTGAGCTGAGATCATGCCACTGCAATCCAGCTGAGATGACAGAGTGAGACTCTGTCTCAAAACAAAACAAAAAAACAAACCAAAAAAAACCTTTGTTTTTCAACTAAATTTTATATAAAAAAATTTTTTTTGGACAGTGTGTCACTGTCACCCAGACTGTAGTACAATAATGTGATCATGGGTCACTGCAGCCTCAACCTCCCAGGCTCAGCCGATCCTCCCACCCCAGCCTCCCAAGTAACTGGGACTACAAGTACATGCCACCATGCCCAGCTAATTTTTAATGTTTTTGTAGAAACAGGGTCTCACCATGTCCTCAGGCTGGTCTTGATCTCCTAGACTCAAGCGATCCTTCTGCATTGGCCTCCCCAAAATGCTGGGATTACAGGTGTGAGCCGCCTCACCGTGACTAAATTTTATTTTTTGAATAGGTACTGTAGGCTTACAGCATACATTTCAAATGACATAAAGGGATAAATATTAAAAAGTGAGTCTCCCTTCCACCTCTTCCCCTGTCAGCCTCTCCCCTCTCCAGGAGCAACCATTAGTATGAGTTTCTTAAGTGTCCCCTGAAAATATGATATGGGGCTTTTCCCTCTTGACAACATATCTAAAATTGCTCCAGATCAAAACACACAAGGCTGCCTGTCATTTTTTCTTTTGTTTTTTTTGGAGACAGGGTATCACTCTGTGAAACTGACCTCAGTCTTAAAATTTGAGAAAATTACATTTGTCTTATCTGAGTTCCTTTCTCAGTAAACCAACCATGAGGCCTCCCAGATAGTATCAAGGAGTTGAAACTCACCAGATCACTGCATTTGGATGAGTCCAGACCCTTCATCCTTCACGATTGCCTGTCTCCCACGACCTGCTTTCTGTTGACTAACTCCCCTTTCTTATCCTTCCCTGATTCCTGTTTTCCTGCATGTAGTTATATTTCTGCTGTATAAACTCCTAATTTTAGTCAGTCAGGGAGATGGATTTGAGACTGATCTCCGATGTCCACAGCAGCAGCACCCAAAGAAAGCCTTCTTCCCTGGCAATATTCATTGTTTCAGTGATTAGCTTTCTCTTTGGTGAGCAGCAGGACCTAGACGCAACTGCTGGTGTTTTGGTAACAGATTCTGCTGAGTCTAGCCTCAGCTAGATCCCATGGGGAGTCCTGGAGCATAAATGATACTAAGGAAGCTTCCAGGCTTTGAGGCAAGGGGGCCAAGCCTTCACATTCCTCCTGTCATTGGCTGCCACCTATAGGGTTGCCAGATTTAGCAAATAAAAATAGAGGATAGGCCAGGCACAGTGGCTCATGTCTGTAATCACAGTGCTTTTGGAGGCTGAGGCAGGAGGATTGCTTGAGCCCAGGAGTTCTTACCCGTTTGTGTGTGTGCAAATGCACAGAAATCCCAGTGGACTGACTGATAGGGGAAGGGTGGGGCTGTGCAGAGGGTGTAGGAGACTCTCATTTTTTAAGCAATCTTTTTGTTTGATTTTTTTTTTTTTTTTGAGACAGAATTTTGTTCTTGTTGTCCAGGCTGGAGTGCAATGGTGCAATCTCGGCTCACTGCAACCTCTGCCTCCCAGGTTCAAGCTATTCTCCTGCCTCAGCCTCCCAAGTAACTGGGATTACAGGCATGCACCACTGCACCCGGGTAATTCGTTTGTTTTGTTTTGTTCTGAATCGGAGTTTCGCTCTTGTTGCCCAGACTGGAGTGCAATGGCCCGATCTTTGCTCACTTCTACCTCCACCTCCTGGGTTCAAGCAATTCTCCTGCCTCAGCCTCCAGAGTAGCTGGGATTACAGGCATGTGCCACCATGCATAGCTAATTTTGTATTTTTAGTAGAGACAGGGTTTCTCCATGTTGGTCAGGCTGGTCTTGAACTCCCAACCTCAGATGATCCATCTGCCTCGGCCTCCCAAAATTTTGAGACTACAGGTGTGAGCCACTGCGCCTGGCCTAATTTTGCATTTTTGGTAGAGACAGGGTTTCACCATGTTGGCCAGGCTGGTCTCGAACTCCTGACCTCAGGTGATCCACCTGCCTCAGCCTCCAAAGTGCTGGGATTAGGTGTGAGTCACTGCACCCGACTGTTTGATTTCTTTTAAAGTGACAGCATCATTTTGGTAACGCTAATTATTAAATAAAAAATCAGGACCTGCTACTTACATAGTTAGGCACAAGAGGGAGCTGTGGACCACATCTCTCTGTTTTTTCTTTCTTTTTTTTTTTTTTTTTTCCTCTGCAAAACAAGCAAAATACAGAATGCCCAGTTAAATTTGAGTTTCAGATAAATAATAAGTGGGACATCTTTATACTAAAAATTTATTTGTTGTTTATCTGAAATTAACATTTAACTGGGCAAACCGTATTTTATCTGGCAACACTTGGACGTGAGAGGAGAACAGGCATAGCTTTGCAGTCATCTCCAGTCATCTGAGGGTAGCTCAACACGGCAGCCAACCCAGCAGGTCGGGGTGAATGCAGGAGTCAGTAAAGGGGACCTGGGAAGGACATAAGTACACCCCTTTCGGGCAGGAACTCTGGGGGCAGTGCACCAGACAATGGTAAAAGAAGATTAGAAGCCCTTTCCTAGACCATCAAACCACCCCCATCACCCAGGGAACAGCGAGACAGCCTGGCCCTGCCCCAGCACCCACCCCTCTGCCAGCAGCTACTGGAGGACATCTTTTCTCCTTCAGTCATTCCCCTGCTTGTCTGGGGGTTATAGCTGGAGCCATGCTTTTTGACTTGGTCTCACCCAGCATTTCTGAACTGTATTTAAATGATGGAGGAAACTTTCCTTGGAAGTGATCTTAGAAACCTCTCTCCTAAAAAATGGCTCCAGGGCCCCAGGAAGGGAGATTTTGGGGGAGGGGATAACCACCCATGTAATGAAGCAGCCTATTTCTGGAGGGGCCTTAAATCCTTTCTTCAAATTCAGAGCTCCTCTCCTGGGGGTTCAAAGAGGTCCTTACAAAGAGATTTGCACCCCGCTTTCTCTGGAGGATTCTGCATCCCTGTTATAGGAACCTGGGGCTCTGTGGGTTTGGACCTAGAAGAGCTCCAGGGAAAATAGCAGGTAGGAGGAATGGGTAACAGTAATGTCTAGCATAACCCCATTTGTGTTACTTAAAAAAAAAATCCACAAAACCAACCAGTTTTACACTGCTTAACTGTATGTATGTGTGGCAAATGCACAGAAACCCCAATGGACTGACTGATGGGGGAAGGGTGGGGCTATGTAGAGGGTGTAGGAGACTCTCCTTTTTTAAGCAATGTTTTTGTTTGATTTCTTTTAAAGCAACAGAGCATCATTTTGGTAACACTAATAATTATTAAATAAAAATCAGGACCTGCTACTTACATAGTTAGGCACAAGAGGGAGCTGTGGACCTATCTGTATGCTGCTCCTTCCACGCTGGAAGAAAAAAAGGCTTCCTCAGCCCACCCCTAAGGCAGGAGAGCCGGACCTGGAAAACAGGCTCCCATCCCTTATCTGCAATCCTAAAAAAAAAAAAAGAGCATCTGGAAACCAAATACCTTCACCCAGCGCCAATGCTTAATCTGAACTAAGGTGAGGCTTACAGCTTTTGTCCCACTGACTGTGGCTAGACATACATTGCATTGCAGAAATACAAACGCATTTATTTGATCATGTGTGGTGGCCTCAGACCCTGCAGAGGGCATCGCATGATACATGGAATACACACTGTGATACCTTTCCAGGTTGGAATGCTTCTGAATTCGAATCATGTCTGGCCTGAGAGCTTTGGGGAGGGGCTGTCTTGGCAGCCACCTTTCCAGTTGTCCTTCAGGAAGTCACCTGCCCCCAACCCAGCCAGCTTTGGCCTTTGGTCATTGGAATTGTTACCCTCTTACTGCCCCTACAAACCCTTCCTTCTTCCACCCCCTGCTGCAGCTCCTGGTGTGGCCTCAGATGCCTGTTCATTGCCTTGAGGATTTAAAGACCAAAGATCCAGAAACCAATGAAGGGAAGGTTCCTCCAGGAGCCAAGAGAGAGGGACTGTCCTGTTGCTGAAAGGAGACCTGAGCAGTCACTTGTCCTCTGCCTCTGCCAGACTAGGCTGATGATGGTCACAAGACTCTCCTCTCACTGCCAGCACAGGCAACCCCAAGTCCACATCCTGGTTGGTACCAGCCCCAGGGAGCAAATACTGGGCCCCAGAGCCCTGGGGCAGCTGGGGACACCAGAAGAGCCAGCCCCAGGACTGTCATTTGGCAGGTAATTTGATGATATCTTCACTGCCCTATCTGTGACCAGCCCCGTCCCTCCAAAAAAACCCTCTACTTTTTTGTCTCCTTTCAGGAAATGGAGAAATTGTAAGAACAGCACCCAATTTGGGGTTGGGGAGGGAGAAAAGGCTGATGAGAAGGTCCAGTCTGTGGTTAAAGGGTGATGCTGGAAGAGCTGAAAGGTGATAGCTCCTCCAAAGCAGAAGGCTGGGGCCTGCACGTGTTAAAATCGACAGCCACCATTTTAGAACGATGTTAGTTACCTAAGCAACCCACGATCCTAAGAACAATATCCAGGGCTTGGAAAGTAAATAAGGGGACCTAAATGCAGCATTTATCTATAAATATTAGACCCCAAATTTGTTTGAAGGCAGGTATAGCCCCTGGCCAGTAAGCAATCCCTCTAACAGATGCCTGGGCAGACCCCAGTAGAGCCTCAGGGCTGGCTTCTGAAGTGGCAGCTAGGAGCAGCCACGTATTTTTTTCTTTTTCTTTCTTTTTTTCTTTTCTTGTCTTTTTTTTTTTTTTTTTTTGAGACAGAGTCTTGCTGTGCTGCCCAGGTTGGAGTGCAGTGGAGCAATCTTGACTCACTGCAACCTCCACCTCCCGGGTTCAAGCAATTCTTGTGCCTCAGCCTCCCCAGTAGCTGGGACGACAGGTGTGCACCACCATGCCTGGCAAATTTTTTGTATTTTTAGTAAAGAAGGGGTTTTGCCATTTGGCCAGGCTGGTCTTAAACTCCTAACCTCAGGTGATCTAGCCGCCTCAGCTTCCCAAAGTTCTGGGATTACAGGCGTGAGCCACCGCGCCCGGCCAAGCCACATCTCTTGACTGCTTTCCATGCCAGACCCCAGAGAGGCAACGAGACTGAGCCAAGACTTCTCCCAAAGCCGAATATTGTTGGGAACAAACAACACTCATTTCCAGAGTACTGGGGCGGGGAGAGGGTATCAGCAAGGTGAATGAGCCCTTCCGAAGTAGATGACACTCTAGTCCTGGTTATTAAAGAGGCTGGAGTGGAGAGGGCAAGCTGTCCCTGGGTATGTCCTTAGCAGAATGATGTCAGGATCCAGGTGAGTTCTGTTTCCTGTCCAGCAGGAGGCTGGGCACTTGGAAGTCCTTAACTATGATGAATGAACAACTGGGTCACCTTCTTCAATGGGGGCTCAAGCCAGGAGGTGTGGACCCAGCAATCTACGGCTGAGGCTGCCACACACTGGCCTGGTCCAGGTGAGCCAATGGGGCCCCAGGCAGACTGGTAAGTTATGAGGGAAAGCTCCTGCCTGAACAGGTAAAAGCATTGTTTTTACACATTACCTTGAGTTATACACTGAGAGGCTTCCCTTTCCTCATAAGCTATGTGACCTTGGGCAAGATTCTTCACTGCTCCATGCCTCGGTACCTCTGCTGTAAAACTGGCATGGTGTCATACATACAGGGCTGCGTGAAAACACTTAGAATAGCCCCTGGCATATACTAACAAAGTTTAGTCCTCCAGCCTGGCCTGACATAGGTTCTGAGAATTTCCTCTGGGCAAAGCAATAAGGTTCCCCAGGATGGGGAATATTCACTGGGGCTCAAATGGAAGATACAGGCTTACACAGGCAGTCTCATCAGTTTGATGCATTTGTTACATCAATCACTCCTAGTGTTACCTCTGTCCAGGACAAGGAGCCCAGACTGACTCCAAACTGAGTTCTCACTGTTGCTTGTCCCTCTTCAACACCAGACCAGAAGGGTCTGCCCACAGCAGCCCTGAAGGCCCCAACTCCAGGCAGTGGGATTGAGAGCCCAGCTGCAGCTGTGATTCCTGGGGCTTTCCACTGTTATTTCAGAAGTTCCTGGCAGTCTTTCAGGGGGTGCTGTGATGAATGAGTACTTTCTTCTTCCCGACTGTCATCAAAGGCACACACCATAGAGCACAGCGGGGTGTGGCATGGGGGACTCAGAACTGGCAGTAACCAGCAGGCTTGCTATAGTCACAGAGGCAGGAATTGAGACACAAGAGTCTTTCTTCTGAGTGTGGCCAGAATTGCAGAACCAAGCAAGAACCTGAAAACCCACCTTATAGTTAAAAATGACTCCTTCATACTCTCTGCTCACAATTTGTAGTAAGTGCTTTCTGGTGACAGCAGAGGAGATGGAAGCTGTGTTCAGCTGCAGAAACTGCCTACTGTCCTTCTGGGCTGGGATGGATGGCACACACCCTGCCTGAATGACCCCATGGTGGGCACAGTTCAGGGACTGCTTCTGATGTCATCTTTAGCTGGTATTCAACCCAGAGCATAAGAATTCCTGTATCCACTATGGTTTCTGATCTGAGGTGCTTATCCCAGGTCTGGGGCTTCTTCAGTGATCCTGAGGAAACCATTCTCATCACCTAGGCCCACCAACACTGAGCCCCTCTCCCACTATACTCAGAATTCTTGGTGAATATAGGAAATTGGAACAAATAAAATATTTAATATCTCCTTTCTTTTCTACTTCATTGATTTTTGCTTTTGTCTGTATTGCTTCCCTCTATTTTTCTCTGGCTCTGATACTATTTCTTTTCTCGTGTCTTGAGATAGAAGCTTAATTTATTGATTTTTCTTTCCTTTTTTTTTTTTTTTTTTTTTTCTAATAAGAGACGGGGTCTTGCCGTGCTGCCCAGGCTGGTCTCAAACTCCTGGGCTCAAGCAATCCTCCTGCCTTGGCCTTCCAAGGTGTTGGAACTACAGGTATGAGCTATTCCACCTAGCATCTTCCCTTCTAATATACGTTTTGAAGCGTGTAAATTTCCTTCAGGGCACTGCTTTAGCTGCATCCCAGCTTGATGTCATATTTTCATATCTTCTTCTTGTTTTTAAGCTCTAAGTTCCATTCTTCTCTGGTAAACTAAAATATTCAAACACAGTCCTGAATTCCAATTTAAACTATAAAGTTTATCTCACCTTATTCCCAGAATGACTTGGATGTAGATTGTCTGTAAAAAAAAATTGGAAAGAGTGAAGCTCCTGGGGAGTTTAGGGCTCCTAAATCCTATAGAAGAGAGTCAAAAAGAATAGTTTGATGACTCTTGCCTTTTGTTTTTGATATACAATTTCCAGTGAATGATTATTTTTTGACATGGACTTTTGTGCTTGTTGCCCAGGCTGGAGTGCAATGGCACAATCTCGGCTCACTGCAACCTCTGCCTCCCAGGTTCAAGCGATTCTCCTGCCTCAGCCTCCAGAGTAGCTGGGATTACAGGCACCTGCTGTCGCGCCTAATTTTGTGTATTTTTTTTTTTTTTTTTTAGTAGAGATGGGGTTTCACTATGTTGGCCAGGCTGGTCTTGAACTCCTGACCTCAGGTGATCCACCCACCTCAGCCTCCCAAAGTGCTGGGATTATAGGTGTGAGCCACTGCGCCTGGCCTTAAAAAACACATTTTAAAGTTAACAGAAAATCTGCCAATATTGCACCTAATTAGGAGTTCAGAAACAGAAACCACCTGCATGTTGCTGATCTAGACTTATTAAATTTATTTCATGTCACTGTGGTCACTTTTACAGCTGTTTAGACTTATTTTTAATCACATTACTCTTCACAGAATTCACAGAATTCATTAACAAACTAGTATGTTACATCCAAGGGTTTAGTAGCACACCGAAATAGAAAAAGAGGCCCACGAGTTGTTGCTTGTGTGTGGAACCTGAGTCTGATTACTTAGACAGATGTCTAGAACATTATTGCTTTATTAGGCCTATTTTTTAAAATAATAAATTATCCCTAGGAAACCCACCCTGCCAGGTGCTCATTCTGTGACTGCTGTGGGTTCACTCAGAACATACCTAACTCGTGGGTGTGAATGAACCACCCACCCATGTACCCTGCTGCTCCAGCGGCTGGAGCAATGCCCCTCCATGCATGTAAACATTTTCCACAGCTTGCCACTTTCCTCCCTGGTCTTGCAGCCAATGGGCTGCAGTCATACATGGGTCTCTATGTAAAATTTAAATTAGACCTAAACAACAGGGTTCGGCAAATGAGGACTAATGCTCCTATAAAAGCCACTGCCCATGCAAGGGAATACACCTGAAGCAACAAAAATATCTTCAATCTCCAACTATCAGGAATGTCTCAAAGAAAATGTCCTTGACTTAATTATGGTCCAAGGTGGCTGCTTTGCACGAGCTTGTCAGTGACATGAACTTGAAGACTTCATGGTAGATTTCATGGCTAGGGTTTCTTATTTTGTTCCATATGAGTTTCTATTTTGTGAAAAATATCTTGGAGGTTTTCGCGTGGTCCCCAAAGCTCTGGGGAACCGTGGATACCAGGGATAAGGAACTGGCTTCCTCAGGGTCACTGGCGCTCCGACCGCATTTGGGGCAGGATCCCTGAGAGTGGTGGCCGCGTCAGACTTGGGGGATGGGAGCGGGTGCTGTGTGCAGAATGCAGACTGCAGTCAGGGCCTCAGTCCAGCTTCTTGTTGTCTGTGTTGTGCACAAAAGCTAAAAAGTCGATTATGAGCTTGGCTGTCTTCCTGGGTCTCTCCATCACTACCGAGTGCCCACAGTTTTCCAGAAGCTCCACCTGGCAGTTGGCAATTGACTTGGCCAACATGTCTGCCCCAGACACATCCAGCACCTGCCGGGCAAGAAAGGGAGCTGGATGATACACAAAGATTCAGACACCCACATGTGCACTCCGCGGACAGAACTTCCACGAAGGTCTGACAGGGGTCAGTGGGGCAGGAGGATGTGAATTTTAGGACCAAGTCCCTTTGGTGTTGGGGCTTGTGGCTTTCTGAATGGAAGTAACCATGATCCCTCCTGTTTTATTCTGCAACTCTGTGCCAGGGGTTGGGCTGCTGTCAGCAATACTGAGGTAGAAAACACATGTTCCTTGCCGTTGAGGAGGTTATGGTACGATGGGGAAGCCAGAGAGCACAGGGGATGAGCAGGGTCGAGGGAAGACCTCATTCCTAAGTCCTGGCAGAGCAGAGAGGGGACAAGGGAGGAGCATTCATGGATGTGGAAACAGCACAGGGTGGAAGATCACGGTGAGTGCAAGGATCACCAAGGAGCATGGCGGCTGAGACACCAAGCACATGGGCAGTGGGGGTGGCATGGTGGGGAGAAGGGGCAGAAAGGAGGGTACTGTTCCTACAGCCACACAGACCATGGGGAGCCACAGGCTGTGTTAAGGTGAGTGACTTGATCAGGCTGGCCTTGTGACTGGTTAGGGCAGCCCAAGCTGTGGGAAGGATGCAAGAGGGGAAGGCTAATTATCACAAGCTGGGGGCATCTCTTTTTTTTTTTTTTGAAATGGAGTTTCATTCTTTTTTTTTTTTTTTGAGACATAGTCTCACTGTCACCCAGGCTGGAGTGCAGTGGCGCGATCTCAGCTCACTGCAACCTCCACCTCCCAGGTTCAAGCGATTCTTCTGCCTCAGCCTCCCGAGTAGCTGGGACTACAGGCGCCTGCCACCTCGCCCGGCTAGTTTTTTGTAGTTTTTAGTAGAGACAGGGTTTCACCGTGTTAGCCAGGATGGTCTTGATCTCCTGACCTTGTGATCCGCCCGTCTCGGCCTCCCAAAGTGCTGGGATTACAGGCTTGAGCCACCGCGCCCGGCCGAAATGGAGTTTCATTCTTTTGCCCAGGCTGGAGTGAAGTGGCGCGATCTCAGCCCACTGCAACCTCCACCTCCCAGGTTCAAGCGATTCTTCTGCCTCAGCCTCCCCAGTAGCTGGGAGTATAGGCGCCTGCCATCATGCCTGGCTAATTTTTATATTTTTAGTAGAGATGGGGTTTCGCCACGTTGGCCAGGCTGGTCTCGAACTCCTGACCTCAGGTGATCCACCTGCCTCAGCCTCCCAAAGTGCTAGGATTACAGGCGTGAGCCACAGCACCCAGCTGGAGTTATCTCTTTGAAAGTCCTCTGGGGATGCCCAGAGCTATGTGTTTCCTGGCTCTAACGTCTGTGGATATGGGGAATGCTTTTCCAACATGAAAGCCAGAACTTTTCCAGGACTGACCCTTTCCAAACAACTCATTTCCTCTCATTTTCCTTTGGGTCCCCAGCTACTATGCCAATCCACCTCCATCTTTTTCCCCAACATCCTCCCTCGGAAGTAGATCCACATTCACTCTCCTTCTCTTAGTTGCCTTTACCTTCAATTCATCCCAGACAAGAGGGCCCCTCCTCCCCATCCTTAACGGCAAAAGGAAAAGCCCCAACAAACTCAAGCGCCTTCTGTGTCTTTGCTCTATTCTCACCAACTCAAACTATTAAAACCAAGATTTTCTGCCCACTGGGGAGTTAAGGTAAGAGGATGCCTCAGTCAAGGAACAGGCAAGGTGTCCTTGGACCAGGAAAAGGAAGAGCTAATGGGGAGCTTAACAGCTAATTCCAGCCAAGGAAATGGAAACCTCTGCCTTGTCACTCACTCACAGCTAAGGCTGCCATGGCAACCCACTGAGCAGGAATAACACCCAGCTACTGTGGACACACCCAGAAGAAACGCAGATGTAGTCAACCAGTGAAAAAAGCATGAAAAAGTAGAAACTCCCAACTGAGTGTCTGTTTTTTTTTTTTGTTTTTTTTTGTTTTTTTTTTTGAGACAGGGTCTCACTCTGTTGCCCAGGCTGGAGTGCAGTGGCACGATCATGGCTCACTGCAGCCTTGACCTCCCGGGCTCAAGTGATCCTCCCACCTCAGCACCCCCCAGGTAGCTGGGATGACAGGTATGCACCACCATGCCCAACCAAAACTGAGTGTCTGTCCTACAGAGAGATCAGAAACCACAACTCACAGGCAAAAATACCCATATGAGCTGCTGCCTTTGGCATTGTTTGCTGGTTAGCATTACAAATCCATCATTCCCCATGGCCACCCAGAGGTATGTGCAACTACTGAACAGCCCCTGATGAGATATACACATCTGTGGGAACCATATCAGCTATTTCCTAGATAGACTATTCATATAAATGGTCAAGATTTTTTCTTGGGCTGGCTGTGGTGGCTCACATCTATAATCTCAGCACTCTGGGAGGCCGAGGTGGGAAGATCTCTTGAACCCAGGAGTTGGAGACCAGCCTGGGCAACATAGTAAGACCTCATCTCTGTAAAAAAATTAAAAATTAGCTGAGTACGGTGGCGCATGCCTGTAGTCCCAGCTGCTTGAGAGGCTGAGGTGGGAGCATTGCTTGAGCTCAAGAGGCTGAGGCTGCAGTGAGCTATGATTGCGCCACTGCATTCTAGCCTGGGTGACACAGCAAGAACCAGTCTCAAAACAAACAAACCAACCAACCCTCACAAAAAAACAAAAATCAAAACCTTTTCCTGCATCGCTTCACACCAGGGCTAAAACTAGGGTGAGGCAAGTGAGGCACTCACCTAAGGCACAAAATTTGAGTGCCAAAAAACTCATAAATTAAGAGAAAAATATTTTGGTGCAGTATATTTAAAAAACATTAATGGAAAAAGACACACGATGAACAAAACATCAAAATTATAAATACAGATAGGATCTGACCCTGCGCTGGCATGACACATCTCTCTCATCTCACCCTTGTCTCGGGCCTGTTATGTACTATAGGGGTAGGTAGATGATAAGCTGCTGGAGGGCAGGGATCCTGGCTGTCTTGGTCCCTACTGTATCCTCAGGGCCTAATACAGTGTTAGGCACATACTAGATGCTAAATGAATGCCTGTTAACTGGATTAAATGTGTAGGCAGTCAGGTGGTGGGTTTATCCCTTCACTAGTTGGTTTGTTGGCTCAATTTCTCGCTTGTTTGCGCACTCACTGAGTACTCTGGGTCTCCTGCATACCAGGCACGGTGCTGGCAGGGAGAAGGGACATAAAGAATAATAGCCTGTCTGTCTCTAGATGGCCCTCCCGCTTTGGTGGACTGAACATAGAGGAGTGATGCTTGAACTGAAGCATGCAGAAACCCTCTCAGGAAGGGCTGCCATGTTTGGGTGTACAGGTCGTATACTGCCCAAATCCATCATTCACATAAATGACAATGCACACGGCTCCCCCTGCAGTTGTGCAGTATAGCAGCCAGCCTACAGGGATCCAAAGAAGAAGGAGGCTGAATTTGGCCTGGTAGGGGCAGGTGCTGTGACACCAAATGTTGAAGACAGAGCAGGAAAAGAGCCAGTGAGCTTGGGAGGCAAAAGGCTGTGAAATCAAAGACTCCCTGAAGCCTCTGCTATTTGGCCTCTGTCCCGGGGACAGTCCACAAAACACATGAAGGATCTGATCGGATTTATAGCAAGCCCATAGAATGTCAGGCTCTTTTTCTGGAACAAAATGGACTTCTGAGTCTGGGAAAAAATTCTAGACCATGCATTGAGGCTACCAACAGAGGCAAAGCTACCAACAGAGGCAAAAACATGAGCAATCTAATCTAATACCAGCTAACCTAATCTTTTTTTTTTTCAATTGGAAGATCACTTGCATACGTATTATTTCATTTGAGCCTCAAAATAACCCCAGTACTAGAAGAGAAACCCTCAATTTAGAGGGGGCGAGTTACTTGCTCAAGGTCATGGGCTGACCAAGGACAAAAACAGGGCTGGAACACAGACTTTCAGACTCCAAGGCCAGTGCCCTCGCTTCTGTGCTGTCTCCACAGGAAGATGGGTTACAGCCTCTCCCTGTTGGCTCCTGAGAGCCCCAAATCACCTTTGGGGATTTTAGAACAACAGAAAGCCTTCACTGCTCTGGCTCTGATTCCTGATCAAATGACTCTCTGCTGGCATAGCCCAGGGCACAAACAAAGCTTCTTTCAGTCCTTTGGTGCTGCAGAAGAGAGTACATGAGATCCCCTCCTCTCCACGTCCACAAACCCACGCTGTGAATCCTTACCATGCCTGGCTCATCTAAGACACCATTACCTCTTACTCTGTGTACACGGCATGGGCACAGCCTGGCTGCTCCTCCCTACTCTTTCCTGCCCGGGCCATTCATGCACTTGTGGGTCTTTGTGGCCACAGTGTGACCTCCTGCCAGTTAAAAATTGATGCATTGGCTGGGCACGGTGGCTTAAGCCTGTAATCCTAGCAGTTTGGAAGGCCGAGACAGGTGGATCATGAGGTCAGGAGATCGAGACCATCCTGGCTAACACAGTGAAACCCCGTCTCTACTAAAAAATACGAAAAAAAACTAGCCGGGCGAGGTGGCGGGCGCCTGTAGTCCCAGCTACTCAGGTGGCTGAGGCAGGAGAATGGCATAAACCCAGGAGGCGGAGCTTGCAGTGAGCTGAGATCCGGCCACTGCACTCCAGCCTGGGCGACAGAGTGAGACTCCATCTCAAAAAAATAAAAATAAAAAAATAAAAAAATAAAAATTGATGCATTTAGGTAAAGGGTATGCAGGTATACTCTGTATTTTATTTTTATTTTTTGAGATAGGATCCTGCCCTGTGGCCCAGGCTGGTGTGCAGTGAAGCAATCATGGCTCACTGCCACGTCCACATCCTGGACTCAGGTGATCCTCCTGCCTCACCTGAGACTACAGGTGCATACCACCATGCTTGGCTAGTTTTTTAAAACTTTGTTTTTTATAGAGATGGGATCTCACTATGTTGCCCAGGTTGGTCTCGAACTCTTGGGCTCAAGCAATCCTCCTGCCTTAGCCTCCCAAAGTGCTGGCATTATAGGTGTAAGCCACCATGCCCGGCCTTCTTTCAAATTTTCTATAAGTTTGAAGTTATTTCAAAATAAAATATTTTTTAAAAATAGAAAGAATAAATCTGTTTGGGCTGACATGAAATGATTTCCAAGATACATACTTCTTTTATATATATATATATATGAATATCATATATATGTACACACACATATATGATCTTATATGCGTAACTATATATATCTAAGCTTTCAAACATGCATCTTAGATGCCAGCGTTATCTAGCATATTTGAAAGCTTAGATATGTATAGGTATGCATGTATATACACTATATGTGTGCTTAGAATAGGAGTAGGCAAACAATGGCTCGCTGCCTGTTTTTATAAATAAAGGTTCACTGGAATACAGCCATGCCATTTGTGTACATATTGCCCATGGCTGCTTTTATACTACAAGGTCAGAGTTACTCACCCAGGCTGGAGTGCAGTGGCGTGATCTCGGATCACTGCAAGCTCCACCTCCTGGGTTCACGCCATTCTCCTGCCTCAGCCTCCTGAGTAGCTGGGATTATAGGTGCCCACCACCAAGCCCAGCTAATTTTTTTGTATTTTTTTTAGTAGAGATGGGGTTTCACCATGTTAGCCAGGATGGTCTCAATCTCCTGACCTTGTGATCCACCCGCCTCGGCCTCCCAAAGTACTGGGATTACAGGCATGAGCCACCACGCCTGGCCTGAAGATTTTTTATACCATGTGACTACATGGCTTTGATAAAAATGCTTTTTGAAAATGATTTAAAATTGCCTTTCCGTTTACCAGAACAAATGTTGTTTCTCTCAACTCCCAGAACCCTGCCCACTGTCAACACCGGCACCCAACACAGGTGCCTTCCCCCTTTCTTGACAGCAGCAATCAGCTCACTCCATAAATAATCACTTGTTCTTCCTCAAGGTCGTTTTTCCTCAGAGGCCCTGGTGACCAGCACAGACCACCGCGGGGATGTGTTACACACCTGGTCTTGTTTCCCCCAGATGATCTGCGTCGGAACCTTGATCTTGTCCATGTTCTGATGGAGGGAGTATCTGGACTTCTCACTGACGATTTCCAAAAACACTTGTCAGAAAAGGAAAACAAAGTGAGCATGTGCTGGACTGTGCCTGTGGCATCACTGCGGAATCAAGGGATAGTCACTAGGTCCAGGCCACCACTTCCTCTCTTCAGGGGCCCAAGGAGACATTCAAAGTGTCAGAGATTTAAGAAATAAAAGCCATCCATCCACAGAGCTTCACCTGTAACAAGCTCCAAGCTGAAAGTAGGGCTACTTACGCTTTCGGTAGAAGTTGTTATGAGGGATGCGGACATCGACAAGGCCTTGCAGGATCTAAGGATAAATAACCCAAAGTTAGAGAGCAAGGGAAGAGTCATTTCCTCAGGCCTCTCACAGCTCTGGGACAATGAATGGGAATGAGGTCCAGCAATTTATTGCACTGTCAAGGTCTTTAGAGCCTGGTCCTCTGAATTCCCATGAAGCAGCATACAGTCTAATGGGGAGTTAGAATTCCAAGAAGCTTTTCTTTCTTTCTTTTTTTTTTTTTTGAGACGGAGTCTCGCTCTGTGGCCCAGGCTGGAGTGCAGTGGCCGGATCTCAGCTCACTGCAAGCTCCGCCTCCCGGGTTCACGCCATTCTCCTGCCTCAGCCTCCCGAGTAGCTGGGACTACAGGTGCCCGCCACCTCGCCTGGCTAGTTTTTTGTATTTTTTAGTAGAGACAGGGTTTCACCATGTTAGCCAGGATGGTCTCGATCTCCTGACCTCGTGATCCGCCCGTCTCGGCCTCCCAAAGTGCTGGGATTACAGACTTGAGCCACCACGCCCGGCCGAAGCTTTTCTTTTTTAATTATTATTATAAAGGAACTTGGGTAATATAGTGAAGCCGGAGGTGCTCTACAGCATGTTAAAGACACCTGAGATGACCTGACAGCAACTTTAGCTTGAGAGATTCTCTGCTTCACTTAAGACGTAATCAGGATGGACCGGGCATGGTGGCTCACGCCTGTAATCCCAGCACTTCGGGAGGCCAAGGCAGGCAAATCACTTGAGGCCAGGAGTTTGAGACCAGCCTGGCCAACATGGTGAAACCTCCATCTCTACTAAAAAGATAAAAACTAGCCAGATGTGGTGGTGCACGTCTGTAATCCCATCTACTCGGGAGGCTGAGGCAGGAGAATCACTTGAACCCAGGAGGTGGAGGTTGCAGTGAGCTGAGATTGTGCCACTGCACTCCAGCCTGGGTGACAGAGCGAGACTCCATCTCAAAAAAAAAAAAAAAAAAAAAAAAAAAAAAAAAAAAAAAAGACATAATGAGGATACCACAATATCAAGTAATTAGCCAGTAATATGCAAATGCAGAACGAGTTCCATTAAAAAAAATTAAGCCACTGGGAATGATAGGTCTATTACACAATGAAGAAACAAACTATTGAGAAGATTTTGGGGAGGGTTCCACAGTCCCACTGGGGAGGGTTCAACAATCCTTTGTTTATCATTTGACACTGTCTTTGCCTTTCCTGCTGAGGGCTGGTGAGGGCTGCAGCCAATGTGGACAGGCCACATATCCTGGACCTGGGCTACTGACCCAAAAAGGTAGTGGTGGCTGGAAGGAATGCAGTCCTTCTCTTCCTCCTGCCTCAGGACTTCTGAGGTAGAGTACAGGGTTCACATTAGTGGCTGTACTCCTCTACTCCTCTCCTCTACCCGCAAACAGGTCTGAACCCTTTAAATGCACTCTCTCAGGAGTCCTGTGCACTGACTGAAAGTGGGGAAGACCCAGCCATGGCTGCTATGGACTAAACCAACCCTCTGGAGCATCACTAGACTCTAACTCATTCAGCCTGGACATGAGGACAATGACTTTATTGAATAACAACATTGTGCTCAGTATCAGACATTTTCTTTGTTCAGCTATCCATCCTGTACCCACATATCTATTCATCTTGTATCCATCCATCTTCCACCTTTGCTCAATCCAGCCATCCATCCTGAACCACATATGCATTTGTCTACCTATCTATCCTGCATTCACCAATCCATCCAACCTTCATCTCTGCATTAACCAGATATCCTCCCATCCATCCATCCAACCATTCAGCCATCTATCCATCCTGCAGACCTAAACCATGTGTGCACTGGCACATGAATCAATTCATGCAAAAATCTATCCTGCATCTACCCACCCATCCATTTTCCATTCTTGCATTATCCAGGCATCCTCTCATCCATCAATCCATCCAATCTATACCTAAGACCTACTTCATGCAAGCACTGTGCTAAAGTCTGGGGATAGAACAGGCAATTAAGACAAAGTCCCTAGTGGAAGACACAGACGTGCAATCACAACACAATATGACATGGTGAGCTGAGTGCACAGGTGCTCCTTCTCTCCTAGGAGGGAAAGACTTTCGGAGCTGCCATTTATTTTTCTCTCGGTGTTTTCATATCCCCGACAACCCAAAACATGGAGTTTTCTAAAACACTGTTTGGCCACTCTATTCTGGGAAGAGATCAGTGCTGGGAGAAAGGAATGCAACTTCATGGCTAAGAAGGGATTTCAGGGGTGGAACATGCCACAGCATCAGATTCTGGGTGTTTCCTGAGGGACAGGCTATATCTATTAACCGAGCCATGTTCACAACTTCCGAATGGGACCCATTTTCTCAAGTCTTAGGAGGACCTGCCCACCCCTAGGCAGGGTCCAGCTCCTACAACAGAGGGAGATAATTTGGGGTTATGAAGCCTCAGCCATGGACTCTCCTCTCTTGGTTCTTCACGCCATTTCCCTTGATGACCTCATTCAGGCCCCAAACCTTCAATATTAGCATCTGCTGATGGCTCCAGTGGTACAGCTTCAGGCCAGACTTCCCTCAGCGACACCTTGACCTCTGCACTTGCAGGCCTCACAGGCAACCTGAACTTAACACATGAAAAATGGAGCCCTTGGTATATTCCCCAAACCTGCCCTTGTCCCTCTTCAGAATATACTACCTCTGTATATACTTCAGAATATACTACCTTTGGTTTTGGTTTTGTTTTTTTGAGACAGGGTTTCACTCCGTCACCCAGGATGGAGTGCAGTGGCATGATCTTGGCTCCCTGCAGCCTCTGCCCCCTGGGCTCAGGTGATCTTCTCACCTCAGCCTCCTGTGTAGCTGGAACTATAGGCATGCGCCACCATGCTTGGCTAATTTTTTTAAAAAACTTTTTGTACAGATGGGGTTTTGCCGTGTTGCCCAGGCTGGTCTCAAACTCCTGCACTCATGCAATCCACCCACCTTGGCCTCCCAAAGTGCGAGCCACCATGCCCAGCCAGGAAAAAACTACCTTTATCCATCCAGGACCTCAAGTGCTGGAAGTCACCTGTGACTCCTTCCCTTTCCCCAGCCCCCATTTCCAATTTGCCTGTACATCCTGTCCATTCTTTCTCAAATCTCTTGTTTCCATTGCTACCACCCTAGTCTACATCACCATCATCTCCAAGGCACGATAGTTCCCAAATGGGTTCCTCTGTTCCATCTGGGCTCTCCTACAATTCCTCAGTGGTCCTATTATACTTAGAAAAACCCCTGACTCTTTTCCATAACCTATAAGGTCCTACAGGTCTAGTCCAGCATTTTTCAAAGTGGTTCTTGGGAGTCCAGGAGGTCAAACTACTTTCCTAATACTCAATGTTACTTGCCTCTTCACTTACATTCTTTCAAAAGTGCATTGTTTTTCAGAGGCTATAAAATGTGGGATGATCTCCTCATTCTTGGCTACTGGAATGAGTGCTTGTACATTTATTGCATTTTAGAATCTTCTGAGTTTTCATTTATTTTCTTTTATTTGTATTTAAATAGAGATGGGGTCTTGCTATGTTGACCAGGCTAGTCTTGAACTCCTAGTCTCAAGCAAGCCTCTCATCTTGGCCTCCCAAAGTGCTGGAATTACAGGCATGAACCACCACACCTGGCCTGAGTTTTAATTTCTAATATGGTAAATATTAATAATAAATATAACCCCTGTACATAAAAACTCTTTGGGTTCCGCAATAATTTTTAAGAGTATAAGGAAGATAGGTTCCATGATGGCCAAATAAGAATAGCTCTGGTCTGCAGCATCCAGTGTGATCGATGCAGAAGACGGGTAATTTCTGCATTTCCAACTGATGTACCTGGTTCATCTCACGGGACTGGTTGGACAGTGGGTGCAGCCCACGGAGGGTGAGCCAAAGCAGGGCAGGACATCGCCTCATCTGGGAAGCACAAGGGGTGGGGGTATTTCCCTTTCCTAGCCAAGGGAAGCCATGATAGACTGTACCTGGAAAAATGGGACATTTCCGCCCAAATACTGCACTTTTCCCAAGGTCTTAGCAACCGGCAGACAAGGATATTCTCTCTCGTGCCTGGCTCGGCAGGTTCCAGACCCACAGAGCCCTCCTCACTGCTAGCACAGCAGTCTGAGATCGAATTGCAAGGTGGCAGCCTGGCTGGGGGAGGGGCGTCCACCATTGCTGAGGCTTAAGTAGGTAAACAAAGCAGCCCAGAAACTCGAACTGGGCGAAGGCCACTGCAGCTCAGCAAGGCCAGCTGCCTCTAGACTCCACTTGTGTGGGCAGGGCTTAGCTGAACAAAAGGCAGCAGACAACTTCTGCAGACTTAAATGTCCCTGTCTGACAGCTCTGAAGAGAGCAGTGGTTCTCCCAGCATGGCGTTTGACCTCCGAGAATGGACAGACTGCTTCCTCAAGTGGGTCCCTGACCCCCGTGTAGCCTACCTGAGAGACACCTCCCAGTAGGGGCCAACTGACACCTCATACAGCCGGGTGCCCCTCTGAGATGAAGCTTCCAGAGGAAGGATCAGGCAGCAATATTTGCTGTTCTGCAGCCTCCACTGGTGATACCCAGGCAAACAGGGTCTGGAGTGGACCTCCAGCAAACTCCAACAGACCTGCAGCTGAGGGACCTGACTGTCAGAAGGAAAACTAACAAACAGAAAGGAATAGCATCAATATCAACAAAAAGGACATCTACACCAAAATCCCACCTGTAGGTCACCAACATCAAAGACCAAAGGTAGATACAACTACACAGATGGAGAGAAACCAGAGCAGAAAAGCTGAAAATTCTAAAAACCAGAGCACTTCTTCTCCTCCAAAGGATCACAGCTCCTTGCCAGCAACAGAACAAAGCTGGATGGAGAATGATTTTGATGAGTTGACAGAAGTAGGCTTCAGAAGGTCAGTAATAACAAACTTCTCCAAGCTAAAGGAGCATGTTTGAGTCCATCACAAGGAAGCTAAAAATCTTGAAAAAAGGTTAGACAAATGGCGAACTAGAATAAACAGTGTAAAGAAGACCTTAAATGACCTGATGGAACTGAAAACCATGGCATGAGAACTTCGTGACACATGCACAAGCTTCAATAGTCGATTTGATCAAGTGAAAGAAAGATCCATGCTGGAAAGGATGTGGAGAAATAGGAATGCGTTTACACTGTTGGTGGGAGTGTAAATTAGTTCAACCATTGTGGAAGACAGTGTGGCAATTCCTGAAGGATCTAGAATTAGAAATACCATTTGACCCAGCCATCCCATTATTAGGTGTATACCCAAAGGATTATAAATCATGCTACTATAAGACACACGCACACGTATGTTTATTGCAGCACTATTCACAATAGCAAAGACTTGGAACCAACCCAAATGTCCATCAATGATAGACTGGATTAAGAAAATGTGGTACATAGATATCGTGGAATACTATGTAGCCATAAAAAGGATGAGTTCACATCCTTTGCAGGGACATGGATGAAGCTGGAAACCATCATTCTCAGCAAACCATCACAAGGACAGAAAACCAAACACTGCATGTTCTCACTCACAGGTGGGAAGTGAACAATGAGAACACTTGGATACAGGGCAGGGAACATCACACAACGAGGCCTGTTGTGGGGTGGAGGGCTAGGGGAGGGATAGCATTAGGAGAAATACCTAATGTAAACGACGAGTTGATGGGTGCAGCACACCAACATGGCACATGCATACTTATATATCAAACCTGCATTCTGTGCACATGCACCCTAGAACTTAAAGTATATTAAAAAAAAAAAAAAAGAGTATAAGGGGTCCTAGCCGGGCGCGGTGGCTCACACCTCTAATCCCAGCACTTTGGGAGGCTGAGGTGGACAGATCACGAGGTCAGGAGTTCGAGACCAGCCTGACCAACATGGTGAAACCCCATCTCTACTAAAAACAAAAAATTAGCCAGGCATGGTGGTGGGCACCTGTAATCCCAGCTACTCAAGAGGCTGAGGCAGAAGAATCGCTTAAACCTGGGAGACGGAGGTTGCAGTTTGCCGAGATCATGCCACTGCACTCTAGACTGGGCAACAGAGTAAGGCTCCATTCAAAAAAAAAAGAGTATAAGGGGTCCTAAGATTTTTTTTTTTAATTGAGTATCTCTGATTTAGCCCCTGCCTCCCTTTCTAACTCCATCTTGACCATTCTCTTATTCTTGGGCCTCCAGCTATCCCAGCCTCCTTTGTCTTGAATATGCATGTTTTTCCACCTCTGCATATGCTGTCCCTCAAAGAGGCTTATCAAAGCCACCCTGTATTCAATCACTACACCATCTTCATTTCCGCTATAAAACTCATGACCACTGGTAATTCATTGTTTACTTGTTATTGTCTGCCTCCCCGCACTGGACTGTGTCTGCCCAGGGACCTTCTTGTCTTTATTGACCACTGTGCCAGCACAGTGCCCGAAGTGTTGCAGGCACTGCAAAGACACTTGTTAAATATATACAGAAGAGGACAAGGAGTCAATGAGTAGGTGAAGGAGGGAATACATGCAGGGAGCTGGTACTCGCCCCCAGGCCTCTGGGGAGGGTAGTTGTGTCGCTGCTGCAACCACGTTACCTGCTGGGGCACCTTGAAGCGGACATAGGAGCAGAGCTGAAGCATTTCACTCATCTCTTCTGGGGTAGACGGGATCAAGGGAATCTTCTCCACAGCGGCAGAGTCCTGCAGTTCTTTGAGCCGTTGTACGAATTGATTGTCAGTTGAGTACTGCAGGCCTGTGGGATTCAAACCCAAATGGCTTGATGATACATCCACCTTCTTACCAACCCCCATTTTATATAGGGAACTTCCGATAGCAGCCCAGAGTTAATATATTTCAGGTTTACTTCATGAGTAGATTTCTTTTTTGTTGGTACTGCCATCCTTGCTCAAATCAAAACCACACTGAGAAACACACAAAAAAATTCTTCCACATATTTCAGGGACTGGTTACTCACACTGTGGTCCATGGACCAGGAGCATCAAAAGCCCACAAGAAATGCAGATGCTGCCCCTCCCTGGCCCTCCTGAACCAGAATTTGCATTCTCACAAGTTGCCAGGGGATTCATATGTATGATAGAATTTAAGGAGGGTTAGCCTAGAAGACAACTTGCCTGATTACATTTGATTGTTGACAGGAAATGTGAGGAAATACATGACCGGAAGAAAACATAGGGCTGGCATGAATGACACTCCTTCCCTTGGCCTGGACCCACATGGTACTCTCTTATTTGGGGTCAATGACAAAACACAGGGGGACTGGGAGGCTTCCGAGCTGTCCATTGCTTTAGGGCAGCAACCCTGCTGCCTTCTCCACACTTGCTCTTCCTCTAGGAGAGCAAAATTGAGATTGCTTATTATCTCCCATCACCTCAGGGCATGACATGAGAGTCCACAGAAGCTGATGCTATGTATGCAAGAGGGCAAAACTAATTTTCACTTCCAGCATGGAACAAATTTTTAGACATTTAGCTTAGCCAAATAATTAGTTTTTTTGTTTTGTTTTGTTTTTTTTAACTTTGTTCTGGAATACATGTGCAGAACATGCAGGTCTGTTACATAGGTATACATGTGATATGGTGGTTTGCTGCACCTATCAACCTGTCATCTAGGTTTTAAGCCCCAGACGCATTCGGCATTTGTCCTAACGCTCTCCCTCCCTATGACCCCCATACTCTGACAGGCTCCGGTGTGTGATGTTCCCCTTTCTGTGTCCATGTGTTCTCATTGTTCAACTCCCACTTATGAGTGAGAACATGTGGTGTTTGGTTTTCTGTTCCTGTGTTAGTCTGCTGAGAATGATGCTTCCAGCTTCATCCATGTCCTTGCAAAGGACATGAAATCATTCTTTTTTATGGCTACATAGTATTCCATGGTGTATATGTGCCACATTTTCTTTATCCAGTTTATCATTGATGGGCATTTGGGTTGGTTCCAAGTCTTTGCTATTGTAAATAGTGCTGCAATAAACATACATGTGCATGTTAGATTTTTTTTTTTAATTTTATATTTTTGTAGAGATGGGGGTCTCCCCTAGGCTGGTCTTGAACTCCTGGCCTCAAGCAATCCTCACCTCTCAGCCTCCCAAAGTGTTAGGTTTACAGGTGTGAGCTATCTCACCCAGCAAAATCTAGCAAAGAGCTAGATTTTACAAAGAAAGTCAGTAGCATCAATAATATTGGTTGTGATGCAGAAATCCACACTTTATAAATCTATGTCCAGCAAATCCTTTAAATCTAACATGAGTATGATGTATGGCTTTCATGATGCCATGAAGCAGATGACATTATCTATTTCCTCTCTCTTCAAAACTAAACCTAGGTTAGATGTCACTTGGTATCCTGGACTGGATCCCAGAATAGAAAAAGGACATTAGTTGAAAAACATTAGGAAATCCAAATAAAGCCTGGAATTTAGTTACCAGTAATATACTAATGTTGGTTTCTTAGTTGTGACAAATTTACTGTGCTAATATGAGCTATTACTGGGGAAACTGAGTAAAGGTTATATGGGGCTCTCTATACTATCTCTGCAACTTTTCTGTAAATTTACAATTATTTCAACATTTTTAGAAAGTTTATTTTAAAACTCTTGGTAGAATATAATCTTGAATTTATTTCTACTTTTTAGTTTTCACATACAAACTTAATTTTAAATTTCCAATTGAAATTCGGATGTAAATTTTTTCTCTGAGCAAATGAACCTATACTTGAAAAGTCAGTTAGATTTCACTTCCTGTAAGTGATTTAAAATCTAAAACCTTCCATGGATGCTGTTCCTTCAATTCTCAAACTTATTATTATAAGATCAAATTATTTCAGATATGATACTTGAAAAAAAAAGAAGACTCTTTAGTGTCTTGTCTTCAATTTCAATGTCCTTAACATATCAAAAATGATTAGCTTTCAGAGTGGCAGAAGGATTTTAAAGGTCAATTTAGTTAAGTTTCAGTAAAAGTCATTAAATGTTCAATTCATAGCTGGATTCTAGTTGAATCATACAGAGGAAGTAGAAGATATGAGTCATAAAAAGGAGGTAGTAAATATGCAAGGACTTCCAAACATTACAGCTTGGGCTCCGGAGTCAGGCAGCCTGGGCTCTGTTCCTATTGTGGTTCTGGCACTAATGTAATTTCTTTGTGCCTCAATGTTCCCATTTATAAAAGAGGCATAATATCTTGACCTGGATGGTAACTGCATATGTAAAATGTCATTGAGATGTGCATTTAATTTGGACAATTTACTATGTATAAATAATACCCCAATAAAGCACCAAAGAGAGAGGGAGAGAGAGGCCGGGTGCAGTGGCTCACGCCTATTCCCAGCACTTTGGGAGGTGGAGGCAGGCTGATCACCTGAGGTCAGGAGTTCAGGTGATTCAGGCCAACAGGATCCTGGCCAACAGGATTCAAATTTGACTGGCCAACATTGCGAAACCCCACCTCTGCTGAAAATACAAAAAGTTAGCTGGGCATAGTGGTACACGCCTGTAATCTCAGCTACTTGAGTGGCTGAGGCACAAGAATTGCTTGAACCTGGGAGGTCAAGGCTGCAGTGAGCCGTGATCGCACCACTGCACTCCAGTCTGGGCAACAGACTCTGTCTCAAAAAAAAAGAAGAGACAGAGAGAAAGGGAGAGAGGGAGATAGAGGAGAAAGAGAGAAAATATGATTTTTATCTATTATATATTATAAATACAAGTCTGAAGACTTATAGAAGAAAATAAATTCAAAATCCAACTTCAAATGGTAATATCTAAGAACATGTTACATTTCACATTGACATATGTACATGTAATAACAGAGGAATTAAAGTTTGATTTTTTAAAGATCTTATTATAATAAATAAACATCTCTCAATTTTTACCAAAAAAGGGGAGGGCATAATTATAGTACCTTTACCTCTCAGGGCTACTGCAAGAATTAAATTCATATCAACAGCTTAGGTTGTAAGAGCCCAATAAATGTTGGATGTTAATGGTAACATTATATTTCAAAGTATGTGCTGCAAAGCACTATATACATTTTAATCAACCACCTCAAATTCCGTTTTTGTTTTTTTTTTATTCTAAAGGTTTACAGGCATGAGCCACTGTGCCTGGCTCCACCTCAAATTCTTGGTGTAAAAAGGCTGGCTCTATATTTTCAAAATCAGTCTGGTTATGATTATGATTATATAAGTATTCATTGGTTAGAGTTATCAGTAAAACACTGCATATCTCTCAAGCATACATCAAAAAGATGATTCTAAAAAATAGTCATAGCAGACACTAGCAATTTGTTTCCTCAGGGATTCATCCCTGCGGAGGGATGTTTCAGCCTCATAACTTACCAGCAGGACACACAAGACACAGGCTGGAGACATCCGATGGGTAGTAAGCAGCATATACCCCAGCCACCTGGCCACCCATGGAGGTGCCTACCAGGTGGAAAGGTTTTTTGTTCAGCTTCAGGCATTCTACAAACTAGGAAGGGAAATGAGAAAGCGGCTTGGTTACACAGCTGTAGACAATGGCAATGGTGATTACAGCATAGAAGCCCCCTGGACTTCCTATGGACAACTGAAAATGACTACTGTTTAAAGAGAGTCTGAAACTCTACTGGATCCGTTATAAGATGAGCCCTGTGGCATGCATGGACTTCTCTTTATCAGGCACAAGAGATTGAGAGGTCATTTATAAATATAAAATCAACAGGGATTCTACTAGTTAATGAGTCAGCAAACTTTTCCTTCTTTTCTTTTGTTCTGAGATAGGGTCTCACACTGTCACCCAGGTTGCAGTGCAGTGGTGTGATCATGGCTCAGTGCAGACTTGACCTCTGGGGCTCAGGTGATCCTCCCATCTCAGCCTCTCGAGTAGCTAGAACTACAGGCATGCACCACCACATCTGGCTTTTTTTTTTTTTTTTTTTTTGTAGAAATGAGGTTTCATCATATTGCCCAGGCTGATGAAGTTTTCTATAAAGGTCCAGAGAGTAAATATTTTCTGCTTTGAGAGCCATATGATCTGTTGCAACTATTCAACTCTGCTGTTGCAGACAAAAGCAGTCAAAGGCAATATGTATTAAATAAATGAATGAGTGTGACTGTGTTCCAATAAAATTTAGTTTACAAGAATAGGTACAAGCTAAACATAGCTCATGGGCTGTAGCTTGAGGGCTCCTGCCATAATTTAAAGCTCTTCTCATCCATCTGACCATCTATTCATACAACTACCCATTCATTTGTCTATTCAACCATCCATCCATCCAACCATCCATCCATCTATCCATCCAGTCATCCAATCAGCCATCTACCCAACTACCCACCATTCTAAAAAATATTTATTGAATATCTATTATGTACAGGAAACTATGATTAGATGCTGAAAACACAGCAAAGAGCTAAAAAGACAAGGTTCCTGACCTAATTTAAAAAACAGTTTAATGGAGGAGGCAGATATTAAATATCCTCATTTGGGGGAAAATACTTAAGGTCAACCTGAAACTTACAGGCTACCCCATTCTGAAATGGCTCTTAAACTCCCATGATCTTGAAAGCTTAGCCAGAGAAGGCTAGAGATAGATTCTAAAATAGGTGCTAGCAATAGATGCTAAAGTAGGTTATAATGTGAAGAACACCCTCCCCAGCTAGGCAGAGGGGCTATTACTGTTATCATATAGCTGGTAAGCAGAAAAAGAGATCCCTAGGAAGGGAACTGGTTTTAAGAAATTCTAAACCCCTTTTCAAAGAGTTAAGAAAATGCTCAGATTGTATTTAGTTACAAACAACTGCAATAGGCTTAGAGGTGAACAGTGTGTAATAAGCCCTGGCCCTCCACTGCCAACTGGAGACATCATCAGGTTGCCATTTGGCTTGCCATCACTTTTAGACAGAATGTAATGAGACTGGTCATGAGGTAGCACGGGACTCCCTTCCCTGCTCTCCAGACTTGGACAGGCAATGGTGGCTGAGACAGTCTGGGCAATCTTTGGTAGAGCCTCCTGCTTACCTGGTGTATCCTTTTGACTTGCCCATCTATGGACAGGTCATCCAGGGAGGAGCGGGTGGTGCCCTCATGTCCTGGCATGTCCACGCAGACCAAGTGCAGGTTCTTTGGAAGGAACTGAGGACACACAGACCTGGAGAGTCAGTATGTGGTGTGCAAAACATGTCTCCCCATTTTCTTGGGAGGTTACCCCACATACAGTGACCCAGACAGTCATCCCTGGGGATATATGGGTCTTGGCCACTCAGTGTTTTACCCCAGTAATGTGAATAAGCGTTGCCAGTAGCCTCATCAGGAGCAGAAGCCCACAAAGACTAATACATAAATGGAAGCAGGCTCAGGAGATGCCTGTAAAAAGGGGACAAAGTTGGGGTAGTAGGCTTAAGTCTCTTGCTTTTTCTTCACACCAGTTGACACGTACTACCTCGTCTTTCCCTCACCCCTTCCACACTTACTCCAGCCATGCAGCTGCTGACTTGGAACTGGAAGGGATGGTTCTGTTCTCTCATATCCTAGCCAGCTCCAGAGCCAACAGGAGCAATGTTTTCCCCAAGAACCACGTCTGATCACCCCAATTCTGGTTTGCTTCGTTTCTTTTTACATTGAGGTCTAATTCTTGAAATTATTATTATCCTAAAATACCTTCTTCCATTTAGATATGTACCACTTTTAACCAGGAAACTGAGAAACATAAGTTACCAACAAACAAACATCCAGTTATAAGAAAGATACTTATCTGAGGAGGGGACAGGAAGTTCATCAAGGCATGAAGATGACTGTCCTCACAGTGGAATTTGGAAATAGGAACAACTAACTAGAGGGTATGTGAGTCTTTACCTCCTGGTGTAGATGATACTTGGGATCTCTCAGGTATGGTCTTGCCTGAGGTGGGAGCCAGGGATGCTTCCTGCCCAAGACTTCTGCCAGCCCCAACCTTCACCTGATCACTCTTACCAAGGGCAGCAAGTTGCCACACCCAAGTAAAGCAAGACAAAAAGTGAACTTGGACAACTCTTCCAGAAAGCTGCCAGATCAAGACTGCTTCTCTAAATGGCAAAGGAAAAGAAAAAAGCAGATGCAGAAGAGGGAGTGGGAAGGAAAGGAAAAGAAGGAGTGAAGGAAGAAGATGGAGGGGAAGGAAGAGAAGAAACTTGGGAGTACACGAAAAGACTTTTAAAAGCCCAACTCTGAATTCACAGCAGTTCTGAGATGCAGCTGTGTCAGAAGCCTCCCCAAAGAAATATCCATGAAGTAAAAAGATTTCTAAGCCATAGATTTTATATATAATATTCAACTCAATAATTTTTTTCTGACAAAAGAATGAGTAATATATTGTATTAGTTTGTTAGTTTGTTTTGAGATAGGGTCTCACTCCTGTCACCCAGGCTGGAGTGTGGTATAGCACAATCTTGGTTCATTGCAGCCTTGACTTCCCAGGCTCAGGTGATTCTCCCATCTCAGTCTCCAAAGTAGCTGGGACTACAGGTGCATGCCACCATGCCTGGCCAATTTTTTTTTTTTGTATTTTTTGTAGAGATGGTGTCTCCCTGTGTTGCCCAGGCTGGTCTCAAACTCCTGGGCTCAAGTCATCTGCCCACCTTGGCCTCCCCAAAGTGCTGAGATTACAGTTGTGAGCCACTATGCCAGACCACACTGCATTAGTTCTAATATGACTTGAACCACCACAGTTCTGAGTTCCCTTTGCTTTCTACCATTGTTGATGACATCATGTCCTAGTGGAAACCCTTTTCTTCTTCCCTTTTTTTTGAGACAGTCTTATTCTGTTGCCCAGGCTAAGTGCAGTGGCATGATCATGGCTCACTGAAGGCTTGACCCCCCCAGGCTCAAGCAATCTTCCCACCTCAGCCTCCTGAGTAGCCGGAACTACAGGCACGCACCACCACACCTGGCTAGTTTTTCATTTTTTGTAGAGACAGGGTTTCTTTATGTTGTCCAGGCTGGTTTTGAACTCCTGGACTCAAGCAGTCCTCCTGCCTCAGCCTCCCAAAGTGTGGGATTACAGGCATGAGCCACTGCACCCAACTCCCTTTTCTTATGAGAGAGAAGAATCAAGAATTGCACCTTGACCACACTGAGCCACATATCCTTGTGGGCAGAGAATCCGTGGAGCATGAGGATGGAGGGTTTGTGCCCAGGCCTGCCCCGGAAGGAATAACAGAACTGATAGTCTTCATGGTGAACATAGCGGACTTGCATGCCCAATGTCCTCCGCCAGTACCTGGAGAGGGTGGGAAATAAAGACAAATCAAAATCAGTAAGCTCTAGATGAGTGGCTTCAAGAAGGGCACAGATCCTCCCTATAGGTCTTACTTAGTGATAACACAAACACTTCTCCAACCCTTGCCCTCCATCAGTTTCTAGAGTCCTCCTGAGCTTTACCCTCAAGGAATACGAAGCCAAACCATTCCAGAGAACACCTTAAATGAACTATTTTGGTATATATTTTACTAATCACTCTAGGAAGGGAAATGCGGTGTTTTCTTAAGAAGCATGCCACACATAATAACCTTTTGATAATATGTCTTTCTAGAGACTTTGAGAGTGATAACTTATTTCTTGAGAACCATCTGCACTGGTCCTCTGGCTTTGTTCCTCATAACATATGGCAGCTGGTTGAAAGCTCAGCTTCTGCTGGTTACATAAGACTTGGCAGTGCTAAACTTTGGCCCAAAATCGATTTCAATATGAAATTATCATCTAAACAAATTGAACTCTCTGCATGGTGAATCCCTCCAAGATGAGAGATAATTAATTTAATCAGAGATGCACTTTGTAAGATACTTCACACTAAAGAAGTAGCCAAGTCTTGCAAAAGCAAATAACCTAAACTGACTGGTCTTAACTCTTTATGTAAAATAAGCAGAGAGGCAGAGAAGGAGAGAAGATATATATTCATATTTACTTTTATCTGCATACAAAAAATGTGGGAGCATACATAATGTTTTTTTTTTTTGTTTGGTCGGGTTTTTTGTTTGTTTGTTTGTTTTTCAGGATAGAGTCTCGCTCTGTCACCCAGGCTGGGGCAATCTCAGCTCACTGCAACCTCCACCTCCCGGGTTCAAGCAATTCTTGTGCCTCAGTTTGCTGAGTATCTAGGGTTACAGGCACACACCACCATGCCTGCCTAATTTTTGTATTTTTAGTAGAGACAGGGTTTCGCCATGTTGGCCAGGCCAGTCTCAAACTCCTGGCCTCAAGTGATCTGCCCGCCTTGGCCTCCCAAAGTGCTGGGGTTACAGGCGTCCAGCTGGTTAAACTGCACCTGGTTGGTTTCTTTTGAAACCTTTTTAATGACTGCATTGCCACTCAAAACGTAAAGAACATAATAGCATTGGCTAGCTTAAAAGCTCTTCTTACAACAAGGTAAGCCTATTTCAAAATTCTAAATTATAACATGACTTTGTTCATCCATTCACATCCCTTCTCATTCACTTATTGACTTTGAACGTCCCCTCCAAAACTCATGTTTAAATTTAATTGCCATTGTGAGGTGAGACTGTTAAGAGGTAATTAGGCCCTGACAGTTTTGCCTTCATAAATAGATTAATGCCATTATTGAGGGAGTAGTTTCCTGGTAAAAGTGAGTCTGGCCCCCTCTTGCCTCTGGCTCACTCTTATAATCTCTTGTCCTTCTACCTTCCACCATGGGATGACACAGCAGGAAGGCCCTTGCCAGATATTGGTGCCATTCTCTTGGGCTTCCCAACCTCCAGAACCATAAGCCAAACAAATTTCTGTTCTTTATAAATTACCTAGTCTGTGGCATTCTGCTGTAGCAACACAAAATGGAATAAGACACTAACTATATAATCTTATGAGGAAATGCTTCATTCCACTAAGAATATGGCAAAGATTAAATGATGAGGTAATCCATGTACAAAGTTTTGTTCAATGCCCAGCACATGGTAAGTATTCAGTACATGATAGTTATTAATATTATGTAAAGATGATTTTGTCCTTCCAAATACATCATTTGCCAAAAATTAAAAGGAAAAATTAGGGGAAATATTTGCAATGAATATGACAGCTACAGATTGATATCCTTAAAAAATAAAAAGCTCACAAATTGATCTCAACCATGCTAAAATCCTAATTCAACACTAGGCAAAATAAATGAAAAGGTACCTTAGAGTAGAAAAGATATTAATGACTAACAAACATAAAAAACATGTTCAAGTTCACTAGTAATTAAAAATATGAATAGTGTACCAACATGGATGGAACTGAAGATCATTATGTTAAGTGAAGTAAGCCAGGCACAGAAAGACAAACATCACATGTTCTCACTTATTTATGGGATCTAAAAATCAAAACAATGGAACTCATGGGCATAGAAGTAGAAGGATGGTTACCAGAGGCTGAGATGAGTAGTTGGGGGTAAGGGGGATGGTTAATGGGTACAAAAAAAAAAAATAGAAAGAATGAATAAGACCTATTGATAACACAATACGGTGACTATAGTCAATAATAACTTATTTGTATATTTTTAAATAACTTAAAGAGTGTAACCGGATTGTTTGTAACTCAAAGGATAAACGCTTGAGGGGATGGATACCCCATTCTCCATGATGTGCTTATTTCACATGGCATACCTGTATCAAAACATCTTGTGTACCCCATATATACATACTATGTATCCCCCAACTTTTTAAATAAAAAATTAATAAAGAAAAAAATGAATACCCTTTATGAGCTTCTAAATTAGAAAAGTGGTGGGGTATTTTTTATTGAGATGGGGTCTTACTCTGTCACCTAGGCTGGAGTGCAGTGACACAATCAAGGTTCACTGCAGCCTTGTCCTGTGTCCAAGTGATCCTCCCACTTTGGTCTCCTGAATAGCTGAAATTACAGGTGAATATACCATGCCTGGCTAATTTTTTAATTTTTAAATTTTTTTGGTAGAGACTGGGTCTCCCTGTGTTGCCTGGGCTGGTCTTGAACTCAAGTGATCCTGCCACTGAGCCACTGCAGCTGGCGTGTGTGCGTGTGTGTGCGTGCCTACGTGCACACATGCATTTATATAATCAGTTACACAGTTCAGCCTTTCTAGAAAGCAATCTGGCATAAAATATCAAGAATCTTTGAAACCTCATGCCCCTTGTTGACCCAGTAATTATAGTTCCAAGAATAATCTGTCTCAAGGAAGTAAGTAGCAACCTTGAAAAGAATATTTTAAAGATGTTCCAGCCATGTTATGTGTTGTTTAAATTACAAAAAAATCAGTACTGGCCGGGTGCGGTGGCTCAAGCCTGTAATCCCAGCACTTTGGGAGGCCGAGACGGGCGGATCACGAGGTCAGGAGATCGAGACCATCCTGGCTAACACGGTGAAACCCCGTCTCTACTAAAAAATACAAAAAACTAGCCGGGCGAGGTGGCGGGCGCCTGTAGTCCCAGCTACTCGGGAGGCTGAGGCAGAAGAATGGCATAAACCCGGGAGGCGGAGCTTGCAGTGAGCCGAGATCCGGCCACTGCACTCCAGCCTGGGCGACAATGCCAGACTCCGTCTCAAAAAAAAAAAAAAAATTAGTACTAACCTTAGTGTCCATTAATAGGAAATATATTAAACTACCATATAGCTAGGTGATGTCATATTCTGCTATTATTTAAAATGGAGTTTTCAAAGAATATTCAGTAACACGGAAAAATATTTATGACATGATGTCAAGTGAAAAAACAGGATGCAATTTTATTTTAATACTGTTGATTCCAATTCTGTTAAAAAAAAAAACTATTAAGTATACACAGATGAAGTGGTGGGGGAGAGAGATGGGAAGAACAAAAGAAGCATTGAAGAAAATTATTCCAGGGGTTATGGGCAATTTACATTTTCTCTGTGTTACTTTTTTATTTTTAAATTATTTTTTATTTTTTATTTTTGGTACCGGGAGTGGGGCTCGAATGGGTTACGTTTTTATAATCATCAAATTCTCTATAACTCTCATACAAAGCACAGTGTGAGATCACGGAAGAGCTGAAAGGACCTGGTGTAAAATGTGAAACTTCAGCAGACTACTGGATACTCAACATACATCAGCTGGGAGCTGGAGAAGGTGTGCCAGGAGGTAGAGATGGCAGAGGCAAGGGCCTGGGGGAGAGTGAAGTATGACTTGAACCAGAGTGAAGAGACAAAGGGTTGGAAGGCAGCCAGACTGCCAGACTCAGGAATTGAGGGCTTCTTCATTACCAGACGGAGCTCTTTGGTACTACTTGATATTTTTCATTTAATTGGTACATCCACTGGACAAGTTTACCTAGGCTCCACAAACAAGGAGTCGGAAAACTAGTATTTTTTCTTTTCTTTTTTTTTTTTGAGACAGAGTTTCACTCTTGTTGCCCAGGTTGGAGTGCAGTGGCGCAATCTTAGCTCACTGCAACCTCCGCCTCCCGAGTTCACGTGATTCTCCTGCTTCAGCCTCCTGAATAGCTGGGATTGCAGGCATGCACCAACAGGCCCGGCTCATTTACTTTTTTATTTTTTTATTTTTTTGAGACGGAGTCTCGCTTTGTCGCCCAGGCTGGAGTGCAGTGACTGGATCTCAGCTCACTGCAAGCTCCCCCTCCCGGGTTTACGCCATTCTCCTGCCTCAGCCTCCTGAGTAGCTGGGACTGCAGGCGCCTGCCATCTTGCCCGGCTAGTTTTTTGTATTTTTTAGTAGAGACGGGGTTTCACCGTGTAGGCCAGGATGGTCTCGATCTCCTGATGTCGTGATCCACCCGTCTTGGCCTCCCAAAGTGCTGGGATTCCAGGCTTGAGCCACCGCGCCCGGCCTATTTTTTATTTTTTAGACGGAGTCTCACTCTGTCGCCCAGACTGGAATGCAGTGGCACTATCTTGGCTCACTGCAACCTCCACCTTTGGTGTTCAAGTGATTCTCCCACTTCAGCTTCCCAAGTAGCTGGGACTACAGGCGCGTGCCTCCANGCCATCTTGCCCGGCTAGTTTTTTGTATTTTTTAGTAGAGACGGGGTTTCACCGTGTAGGCCAGGATGGTCTCGATCTCCTGATGTCGTGATCCACCCGTCTTGGCCTCCCAAAGTGCTGGGATTCCAGGCTTGAGCCACCGCGCCCGGCCTATTTTTTATTTTTTAGACGGAGTCTCACTCTGTCGCCCAGACTGGAATGCAGTGGCACTATCTTGGCTCACTGCAACCTCCACCTTTGGTGTTCAAGTGATTCTCCCACTTCAGCTTCCCAAGTAGCTGGGACTACAGGCGCGTGCCACCACGCCTGGCTAATTTTTGTATTTGTAGTAGAGACGGGGTTTCACCATGTTGGCCAGGCTGGTCTCGAACTCCTGACCTTGTGATCTACCCACCTCGGCCTTCCAAAGTGCTGGGATTATAGGAATGGGCCTCTGCGCCCAGCCTCTAATTTTCGTATTTTTTAAAGTAGAGACAGGGCTTCTCTAGAAACCCTTTCAGTAGAGACATGTTGGCTAGGCTGGTCTCGAACTCCTGACCTCAGATGGTCTGCCTCAGCCTCCCAAAGTGCTGGTATCACAGGCATGAGTCATCACGCCCAGCCCAGAGAACTAATATTTTCAAATGATCCCCTCAACGAAAGAGTAGGAAGATGACGCTAAGATACCAGGCCAGCTGAAAAGTTCTGAAAGACCCATGGCCCAGATGGAAAAAAACAACTTCTTTGGTTTAATGATAATAGATAATAGAGAATAGATTACCTCTAATTCACAAAAGCAAAACCTTACAGAACAGAAACAGAGAAGAATTAAGGTGGGATGAATGAATGTCTCAGGAGAAAGGTCTTTTACAATCTCAATACACGAACCAAACTGCTCCTGTTTCAGGGACAGAAGTCATTGAAGGCTCTATTGATCTAAATAGAAAAGCTCCAAAGAGGACCTCCCCAGGATTCCTCTTTAATACTGTCTCCTGGAGTCCAGAGTCCTCATCCTATAAGTCTCTCTCTAGTTAACAGGAACCTCTGAAGAAAAGAACTTACAGATTTTTTTATACTGTGGTAAAATAGACATAACATAAACATTTACCATTTTAACAAGTGTACAATCAATGGCATTACACAACATTGCTAAACTACCATCACTGTCCATTTCTAGAACTTTTCATCATCCCAAATAGAAACTCTGTACCCATCAAACATTAACTCCTTATTTCCCCCAGTCCCCTAGCAACCTCTATTCTACTTTCTCTATGAGTTTGTCTATTCTGGGTAAAAGTGGAATCATACAAAATTTGTTCTTTTGTGTCTGGTTAGTTTCACTTAGCACAGCTGTTCTCAAGGTTCATCCATGTTGTATTAATAGCATGCATCAGATTGTCATTCCCTTTTAAGGCTGAATAATATTCTATTGTGTATATACCACATTTTGTTTATCCATTTGTCTGTTGGACATTTAGGTTATTTCTATCTTTTGGCTATTGTAAAGAATGCTGCTATGGACATTGGTGCACACATTGAGACCCTGCTTGCAATTCTTTGGGATTTACACTCATAAGTGGAATTGCTGGATGATATGTTAAATGTATAACTTTCTGGGAAGCCAACAAATTTGTGCATAGTCACTATACTATTTTACATTCCCAGCAGCAGTGCTTAGGGGGTTCCAATCTCTCCACATCCTCACCAATGCTTATTTTTCATTTTTTAAAGTTATGTATATCTTGCCACAACAAAAAGAAAGAAACCAGGCCAGGCATGGTGGCTCACAACTGTAATCCCAGCACGTTGGGAGGCTGAGGCGGATGGATCGCTTGAGCCCAGGAGTTCGAGCCTGTCTCTGTAAAAACCTGAAAAAATTAGCTGGCAAGGTGGCATGCACCTGTAGCCCCTGTTACTCTGGAAGCTGAGGTGGGAGGATCACTTGAGCCTGGGAGGCAGAGGTTGCAGTGAGCAGCCTAGGTTGCTCTCAAACTCCTGGGCTCACGCAATTGGCCACCTCTGCCTCCCAAAGTGCTGAAATTGCGGGCATAAGTTGCAGCACCCAGCTCCAAATTCACTTATTAATTCCAACAAATTATTTATAGATTTTTTTGGACTTTCAGTGTACACAATTGTGCCATCTGCAAACGATGTCAGCTTTATTTCTTCTTTTCCAATTCTTATCCCCTTTTCTTTCTTTTCTTTTTCTTTTTTTTTGAGACGGAGTCTCGCTCTGTCGCCCAGGCTGGAGTGCAGTGGCGCGATCTTGGCTCACTGCAAGCTCCGCCTCCCCGGTTCACGCCATTCTCCTGCCTCAGCCTCCCGAGTAGCTGGGACTACAGGTGCCTGCCACCATGCCCGGCTAATTTTGTTTTGTATTTTTTAGTAGAGACGGGGTTTCGCCGTGTTAGCCAGGATGGCCTCCATCTCCTGACCTCGTGATCCGCCCGTCTCGGCCTCCCAAAGTGCTGGGATTACAGGCTTGAGCCACCGCGCCCGGCCTTGTCCTGATATTTTCATTACACAATGAAAATCAGACCTGATGTCATCCGCAGTGGCCACAGCACCCCCGGTTGTGGCTCTCTGTTGACTCACGTTGAAGCATTTGGTACCTCCTGCAGGAGCAGCCATAGTCCACGGTGCTGTGGAAGTGTGCTGGCCATGCTCCAAGGACACTTAAACCCAGAGAGAGCTGCTCTGAAGACTTGCTGTGGCCTACTGGGGACACCTGTTCTTGTTCCCAGAGGAGCTGAGACGATCCCAGAGGGAACTCCAGGAGCTTGCACAATGTGATGACTTCACCAAACCCTTATGATCATATGGCAGGACAGCGGGGAACGGGGAGTGGGTGCCAAGCTATCTCTACTGCCTGCTGATCCTGTTTGTGTAGCAATCCTGAAAATTAACCTGACCTACCTAGGTCTGTGAGGTGAACCCACTGGTGGCCACTACTGGCAGCCGAGCCAATGAAGCCCTTTGGAGGAGTCGCTGTGGTTAAGGGATATAAGTGACTCATGGTGAAGCTGCTCATTCTATGACAACTACCGTGTAAATGTCACTTGCGGTGAGGCTATTTGGAGGAAACAGTCTGTGCATTTCAGTGATGCGGAGGAAGTGCCTCACAGGATTGCTGACAGCTCTCTGCAATGGCATCATGGGTTTTATTACTAAAACCATAATCCTCCATGTCACAATGCCACCTGGCATGATCTGAAAGGTTTTCTAGGATTTTCATCTTCCCCAACCAGCTGGGTTTTCTTCTTGGCCTGTGTGCCTGAGTTCACAAAATAAAGAGCATTGTGTTTGTCTTTCAGCCACAGCTCTGAGCTGGGTGACAGGCATGGGCAGGCTTTAAGACCCCATGCATCCACACTGCCAATTAAAGAGGCTCTGAATGCTCTGCCCTGTGGGGCCTCTCTGGTTTTTTGTGGTATTATTTGTTAATAAAAGTGAATTATTTGCTATGCAGCATCATTCATAATAGCCAAAAAGTGGAAACAACCCAAGTGTCCATCAACAGACGAATGGATACACAAACTGTGCATGTGCACACAATGGAACATTCTTCAACCACAACAGAAAGTGAAGGAGTGATGTATGCTACAACATGGAGGAACCTTGAAAACATTATGCTAAGTGAGAGAAACCAGACACAAAGGTCACACATTATATAATCCCATTTATGTGAAATGTCCGTAATGGGCACATCTAAAAAGACAGGAAGTAGGTAAGTGGTTGCCAGAAGATGAAGTGAGGGAGAAACTGGGGGTGACGGCTACTAGGTATGGGGACTCCTTTGGGGAGGTGGAAATATTTGAAATTAGATAGTGGTAATGGTTATACAACACTCTGAATACATTAAAACTACTGAATTGTACACTTTATTTATTTATTTATTTATATTTCATTTATTTATTTATTTAGACAAAGTCTTACTCTGTCACCCAGGCTGGAATGCAGTGGCACGATCTCGGCTCAATGCAACCCCTGCTTCCTGGGTTCAAGCAATTCTTCTGCCTCAGCCTCCCAGGTAGCTGGAATTACAGGCACGCACCACCATGCCTGGCTAACTTTTTGTGTTTTTAGTAGAGACAGGCTTCACCATGTTGGCCAGCTGGCCTCAAGTGATCCACCCGCCTCAGCCTCCCAAAGTGCTTGAACTCCTGGCCTCAAGTGATCCACCCGCCTCAGCCTCCCAAAGCGCTGGGATTACAGGTGTGAGCCACCGTGCCCAGCCTTGAATTGTACACTTTAAAATGGTGACTTTTAAGTTACGTCAATTTTAACTTTATTGCTATCAACTTATTTTTCTCATTACAAATGAAACATCAAAATTACCCTGACACCCTGACTCTGAAAGCCTTCTCCTCGACAGCCCAGGGAACTGTTGGGGGACTATGCAGCATTGAGGCTGGTTTCCACACGAGGTGGGCGGAATAACCTTTATATAATCACACCTCTGTATGTGGCCATATCCATGGTTACAAGCCACATCAGTGAATTGCGTTCTCTGCTTCAATTTCATGTGGTTAATAAAAACAGCATTTTGTGTGTGGCAATCCATGATGCCTCGACAAGGCCATGAGAAGGGGCACGCAACTCTGGCTTCTCCATGTCAGGGGTCATCCAGGAGCCTTAGCCCACAAAGCACAGAACTCCTGCTACCAGCACCGCAAGGGCAACGGCATTTCAGCTTCAGAGCGAGTCTCGCTTTCTCAATGCAGAAGGTGGGTCCCGGGTGACTTGGGAGAGGGTCACAACTCCCCACTCCCACTCCCAGAGAGCAAGAGTGAAAGATGAAAAGCTCCATTCCATTCAATTAGTTTCCTTTCAAGGATCAGAGCCTGGCTGGCAGGCGGAAAATTCCACACTCAAGTGAAACAAAAGGGAGCCAGAAAAGAGGGCAGATAAAGGGTATAACACCCTCCCTGCACTCTTCTACATACAGAAGTGAGTTCTGACTTCCCAAAGTCCCAGTTAGATCTCAGTGGGCTTACCTAGAGCACAGAGAGGAACCAGGTCCATTTCGGTGCTCCCTTCACCAGGGGATGTACACCATGGGGGTGGGAAGGGCAATTGCATTTGATAATTGGACAGTGGCATGAAAAGGCAATGAAGCACATCATGAGAAAATCACTTTCTTTTTAACTGTTAAACTTCTGATTCTAACAAGGAGAAAGGCTCAGCTCAGGGCTGCTACATCTTTCATGCTGCTCATGCTTTGTAACAAAGTAAAAGGAGACAGAATTTAATAAGACCGTTTAATGTCATTGTGTTTATTTTTACTATATATATATATATATATTATTTTTTGAGATGGAGTTGTGCTCTTGTTGCCGAGGCTGGAGTGCAATGGCACGATCTCAGCTAACTGCAACCTCTGCCTCAGAGGAGAATCGTTCAAGCGATTCTCCTGCCTCAGTCTCCCGAATAGCTGGGATTACAGGCATGCACCACACCATGCCTGGCTAATTTTGTATTTTTAGTAGAGACAGAGTTTCTCCATGTTGGTCAGGCTGGTCTCGAACTCCCGACCTCAGGTGATCTGCCTGCCTCGGCCTCCCAAAATGCTGGGATTACAGGCATGAGCCACCCGCCAGGCACTTTTTGATATTAATTTACTATTTATGACAAGCTTTCCACTTAAGGGAGTGATATTCATATCACTTTTTAAATACTTGATTTAATGATTTTTTTTTTTTTAAAGATGGCTCACTCTAAAGAAAATACAAAATAAAAGGACAGGTGGTATCCAGACAGGACAAGAATAATAGTGGTACAAGAATGACATATTTTGGAAATTTATTTTTCTTTCTGTCACTTATTTACTAATGAACACTTCTAGAACAACTCTAAAAGTATTCTGTCCTACACATGCCATCTCAATGGTTCTGGTCTTTCTTGTTCATCTTTCAGTAACATCGCTGCACCTGTCAGGACATCACAGAGTCAGAATCCAATGATCAAGGCCAGGCGCAGTGGCTCACACCTGTAATCCCAGCACTTCGGGAGGATGAGGTGGGAGGATCACTTGAGGTCAGGAGTTTGAGACCAGCTTGGCCAACATGGTGAAAGCCTGTCTCTACTAAAAACACAAAAATTAGCCAGGCATGGTGACATGCACCTGTACTCCCAGCTACTCGGGAGGCTGACGCAGGAGAATCGCTTCAGCCTGGGAAGCAGAGGTTGCAATGAGCCAAGATCACACCACTGCACTCCAGCCTAGGTGACAGAGGGAGACTCTGTCTCAAAAACAAAACAAAACAAAACAAAACAAAACAAAACAAAAAACCAAAAAAAACAAAAAACAACCGATGATCAAGAAGATATCAAAGAAGTTCCCATAAAAATGTGCAATACTTGCTTGAAGACAGAATCACTGACTTTGGGAATGTGGGTAGAGAAAGATGCTATCAGAAACTTGAAAGGGCCAGGCATGATGGCTCATGCCTGTAATTCCAGCACTTTGAGAGGGCGAGATGGGTGGATCATTTGAGGCTAGGAGTTTGAGACTAGCCTGGCCAATGTGGTGAAACCCCACCTGTACTAAAAATACAAAAAAAATTAGCTGGGCTTGGTGGCACACACCTGTAAAATCCCAGCTACTCGGAGGCTAAAGCAGGAAAATTGATTGAACCCAGGAGGTGGAGGTTGCAGTGAGCTGAGATCGTCCCACTGCACTCCAGCCTGGGCAACAGAGCACAACTCTGTCTCCAAAAAATAAACAAATAAGCCAACAAACCTGAAAGAACTGATCTGGTAATATTCTTCAAGAGCACTCCCAAAATTCCAAACAGGATGAGTACCTTTCAACTTTTCTCTATGTCTATTTCCTGACAAAATGTAGGACAACCACCACAAAAAGGACAAGCAGAGAAGTTGTCAATATTATGATACTCTTGAAAATGTCAATGATGAAACTGGCTTACCAATAGTAGATTCTTATCAGCGCTGAAGGCCACAGAAGAAATGAAGCCACGAATGCCAGGATTGGGATGGCCAGTGTCCCGCCCGCAATCACAAACATGTTAACCACATCAAGATCCATCCTGCTCTTTCAGACTGGCTGACTCCTGCAGGGGCCAAAGAGAATGACGATATTAAAACTCTGTATCAAGGGAAAAGAGGCAAAGAAGCAAAGGGGACAAGAAAAGTGAAGTTCCCAGAATGAGGGTAAAGAACAGGAAGAAACCAAAGCAGGCAAGTGCTTTAAAAAAAAAACAAATAGATGTGACAACTAAAAGTAACGAGGAATTTTTCAGAGGAGCCTGGATTTGTAAAAAACACTATAAAGGACATTGTTGGGACAAATGTGGAGATCTGCATAAGGGCTGGGTATTAGACAACGTCATTGTATCAGTGATACAATTCTTGAGTATGATGATGAAATTGTGGTTATGTATGTACATAGGAGAATATCTTCCCTCTTAGGAGCTGTCTGCTGAAGCTGTAAGGGGTGAAGTATGATGGTATCTGCTACTCACTTTTAAAGGTTCAGGAGAGAAAATGTAGTGTGTGTGTGTGTGTTGGTGTGTGTGTTGGTGGGAGGAAAAGAGAGAAATAAAGCAAATATGGTAAAATGCTAACCACTGGGGAATCCAGGTGAAGGTTACATAATATTATCCTTTCAATCTTTCTTTAGGCTTGCAGTATTTAAAAATAAAAAAGAAGCTGGGTGCAGTGGCTCATGCCTGTAATCCCAGCACTTTGGGAGGCTGAGCTGGGCAGATCACCTGAGGTCAAGAGTTTGAGACTAGCCTGGCCAACATGGTTAAACCCCATCTCTACTACAAATACAAAAACTAGCCAAGTGTGGCAGCAGGCGCCTGTAATCCCAGCTACTCAGGAGGCTGAGGCAGGAGAATCAGGAGAATCGCCTGAACCCAGGAGGTGGAGGTTGCAGTGAACCGAGATCGTGCCATTACATTCTAGCCTGGGCAACAAGAGCAAGACTCCATCTCAAAACAAAACAAAACAAAAACAAAAACAAATAAAAAACGAGGACAGGTTGGGCGTGGTAGCTCATGCCTGTGATCCAGCACTTTGGGAGGCTGAGGCAGGAGGATCACTTGAGCCCAGGAGTTTGAAGCTGTAGTAAGCAATGAATGCACCACTGCACTCCAGCCTAGGCAATGGAGTGAGAACCTTTAAAAAAAAAAAAGACAGACTTTTAAAGAAATCAATGAACAAATATACATGTACACATGGATACAAGAAACCAGTAACTGTGATTGCATCTAAGGTGGGGAATTAGATAGCTAAGTGTCAGGAATAGACAGGAGACTTATTTTTCACTTTTTAAAACGTTTAAGTTGTTTCGTAAATATATAACCAATTCTAAAAATAAATACGTCATACAAAGTTAGGGGGGAATAAGCCAAAACGGTAGTTTTCAGTGTACTTTCTGAGATCTTCCTAAAGACTTACACATCTGAAGGCTAGAATGTGGGATGCATGAGAGTAAGGACTGGGTGTCCCCAGCACCAAGACTAGGACCTGACACATTATCGGGGCATTAGAATTCCAGCTGTATCAGAGGCCCTGTCCTGTCCTGTCTTATGAGCTTACATTACAGTTCATTCTAGCATGGAATGAAAAATACTTCAGGCTGGGTTCCGTGGCTCATGCCTGTATTCTCAACACTTTGGGAGGCAGAGGTAGAAGGATAGCTTGAGGCCAGGCATTCAAGACCAGCCTGGTCAACATGGCAAGACCTCATATCTATTTACATATATATATGTGTGTGTGTGTGTGTATACACATATATGTATATACACACATATATATCATAAAGTATATAAATATATATTTCAAGTCCCATCATTCTCCCCAATACAACACCTGGAAGGACCTGGAAGCCAGGTGTGACCCTCTGCCTTGATTCCCAGCCATCTGTGCTAAGTGTGTAGGATTCACCAAACATAATACAGATTTCTTTAAGAAAAAGCATTAACATCTAGCAAATCATGGCTTTCCCTATATTTCCTGGGAAATGAAGCAATCTCTCCCATATGCCTCTATCGACTGATAGTTAATTCAATTTGATAACAAGTTCAATGCGATAGTTAATTCAATTTGATAACAAGTTCAATGCAGCACAGTATAACCTCCCAAACCACTGAGCACAACGGTCAGCATGCTTTTTCTGTAAAGCGCCAGACAGTGACGATTTTAGCACTGTGGGACAGAGTCTCTATCACAGCTACTCAATCTGCCACTGGATGAGAAAGCAGCCATTGAAGATATGTAACAAATGAGTATGACTGTGTTCCAATAAAACTTCACAGAACTAGACTGTAGGCCAAATTTGACCTGTAGGCTCTAATTTGCCAACCCTTGATATAGCACATCAACCCTGTCACATAGGAAAGGCAGTTGTTTCATCCTGTTTTATAGGCTGAGGAAGTTGAGGCTCTGAGAGGCTAACTTGCCCAAGGTCACCCAGCTAGTAGGCATGATTATGAAACAGGTTTCCAACTCCAATCCACTACCTTTGCACCAAGCTCCACTTTGTCTATTTTTTTTTTCACAAATGGCCTTTCCTCAGTCTGTGTAACCTCTTTGCTGTTAGGTGTCTACATTCATCATCCCTAATTTCTCCATGAAGATATGAGCTCTCCATCTTCAAGAGGTTTCGCCTAGCAAGCACCTCACAGCCTGGAGAAGGAGACAGATGCACCCATAGGTGGGTTAGATGGTTCTTTTCATTACATACACATACTCTACTTGAGTACAGTCCTGAGTCTACAGTGATGAAAGCTGCCACCTCCCCAGGGCATAAGCACTGGCTTTGTCCCTGATGCAACTGCCCTCTCAGTTTCTTAGTCACTGTAAATAATTTTCCCAGCACACTTAAATCATTGGCCTGCTTTTCCTTCTGGAACCAGAGCTCCTTGAGGGTAGGGACAATCATGTATGTTCTTTCTCAGTGTCAAGTATGGCACAGGACACAAATAAGGTACAAATGAATCGATGAAAAGCAAATTTACAAAATGGGTTCCATCTGTTTCATTTCTTTCAGGAACAACCATTCCCAATGATTCTGTAAGAGACCTGACATCTTTCCTCTTTTAGTAATTACAAAAATCCCTGAAGGAGTCACCTATTTAACACTGGCTACAATTTACCCTGCTAGAAGGCATCACCATCAAGGAGTAAGCGAGTTAATCACAGACTGAAGGGAATCTGTACAGGTCTGCTGGAACATCGTGGGCTGTGAATAAGTTGACAAAGATGGGGACCGTCAGCTTTGAGAAGACTTTTCCACATCATACAAAGTCCTTAAAAACTGCTGGGAGCCACTGTGAATTCAGATTACTGAGCAGCAGGGAGTCCTTTGGACTAGGAATTAGAACAATTTGTGCCCAAAGCCATATATATCATAGACTCTGACACTGGAGATGATAGCCCCAAAATGAAGGCACATCATCAAAAAAACCCCTCTCTGCTCTGTCGGTGCCTGCCAAAATGCCAGTCAGTTTCAGCAAAGGCCGCATCTGGCTCCATCTTCTATTTAACAGCAGAATAAAGTCTTCCCTAAGCAGCTTTTGTAGAACATGATCAATTTAGCAAGGTTTGGACTTATTACAGAAAACCCTGCACACTCTCCCTGACAAGGTCAAATAAATCCAGATCTTAGTTGAAGAAACCACAATTCTGAGTTTTCTGTACAGATAAAGAGTAGGCAATTTATTCCTACCTCTACGACATCCTTCATTTTACAAAGGACTTGCTTCAGCTTTCCTTTAAAAAGACAGCTCCCCTGCCATGCTGGTGTTTATTTCTAGAATACTCTATATACCCAGGGGAGAGGCTGGAGGCAGAAAAAAACTGAAGCATTATGAACCAGGAACTGCCAATGGCCAAAAATCAGAGATCAACTAAGAAGTGTGACTTGAGTTTCCCAAAGCATGGGACCCATACAACTGAGAGTTTGCAAGATGACTTTAGTGAGTAGGAGAGTACTAAAGAGTGTTTCAGGGGTACACAGCATCGGATAACAACACATATACTAGGAAAGTCATCTCTTTTCAGCTCTTTTCAGTCCTGGTTGGGTCAAAGAGAAACTCTCAGTGTGGTGGTGTTAAACAGCTCTCTAGGCTGGGGGTGGTGGCTCATGCCTATAATCCCAGCACTTTGGGAGGCTGAGGCGGGCGGATTGCTTGAGCAGAGGAGTTTGAGACTGGCCTGGGCAACATGGAGATACCCCATCTCTATAAAATATACAAAAATTAGCAGGGCATGGTGGCATGCGCCGTAGTCTCAGCTACTCAGGAGGCTGAGGTGGGAGGATCACTTGAGCCTGGAGGCTGAGGTTTCAGTTAGCTGAGAATGTGCCACTGCACTCCAGCCTAGGTGACAGAAGGAGACTGTTTAAAAAAAAAAGGAGTAAATTTAAAGAAAAATGTTTAGTAGGTGATACATGAATCTAGCAAAAATCGTGATGGTTGTCCATAAATGGCAGACTCGTGCGATGGATGGCACCAGGCTGGGGGCACCAGTGTGGCAGCTGGCCCTCTCCAACATGGCTCTTCCACATGTCAGCTGGGAGACCTTGGCTTCCTCACCTATTTAATGAGAACATTCAAATAGTCACGTCTGTTCTTTCTTACTTTGGTGACTTAAACATTTCTGGAATTATGCCAGGCAATTAAAGAGTAGGATCTGGCTCGCCCCCACAAGAATCTTCTTTCCTATTAGAGTTCCCAGAACCTAAAACATCACCTGGCAAAGACTTGGTGCTTGCTCATGTTTATCGCCTGACTGAATACACTGAAAAAGAAAAACACTTCATTTTATCTATTTATCGTGTAAAGTGAGGCACCCCAGGGTTAAAGACACTGTGGCACAGTGTGAAGCAGGCAATGCCAGGAAGGAGAGCTGGCCATGCTGGCACCAGGGAAAACATACTCTCACATCCCAGGCTCAGGATCCTCTGCCACTGCCTAACACCCAAGCTGTGCATGTGGGGGCCCTTATGTCTGAACACAGTGGCAAAGATTAATTGGATGGGGGACATGTCAGTGGATCCAGATAAACATTGCATCAGGGAAATGAAGTTTAATCTGGGGTTAGGGGTAAGGCACATCTCACAGTTTTCTTTTAATGTTCTCACTGATTTGAAAACTGGGATCTTGAGTTCCGATATCTTAGTCTTCAAGGTATAAAGTAAAATCCAAGAATAAACAACGTAAAACACTTTCATAGAATCTCATAGACACATCTCTCCTTGCTTCTCCTGACTTACTGATTTCTTTTTTTCTTTCTTTCTTTCTTTTTTTTTTTTTTTTTTTTGAGATGGAGTCTCGCTGTGTCAGCCAGGCTGGAATGTAGTGGTATAATCTTGGTTCACTGCCACCTCTGCCTCCTGGGTTCAAGCGCTTCTCCTGTCTCAGCCTCCTGAGTAGCTGGGATTACAGGCATCTGCCACCATGCCTAGCTAATTTTTATCTTTTTAGTAGAAACAGGGTTTCACCATGTTGGGCTGGTCTCAAACTCCTGACCTCAAATGATCCCCCTGCCTCAGCCTCTCAAAGTGCTGGGATTACAGGCACAAGCTGCTGCACCTGGCCAACTTACTGATTTCTGCCGACAGTAATTGCATCAGTCTAACCTCCTAGATGCCAATGCATATTTCATTCTCCTACTTGCTCATCACTCCTGTTAGGCAAAGGTGAAGAGGCACCAGCACTGGATTCAACTTGTCCAAGTCTAAACAAACTGCACTGCCCAATATATGGCAATTTAAACTAAAATTGATTAAAGCCAAAGAAAATTCAGACTTAGGTTCTTCAGCCACACTAGCCACACTTCAAGTGCTCAACAGCTACATGTGGATAAGAACTACCATATTAGACAGCACAGCCTTAGGGGACTTACATCCCTAAAAACTAATCCCTAAAAACCCAATCCCAGTTGGGTTCAACATTTACTAGGAATGTAAGGTAAAAAGAAAAATTGTCACCAGGTGTAGGACTTTGTATGAGTCGGACCGCAGCTCCCCTCAGTCACCACACTGGGTCCAGGTCCTCCCTTCCTCTCCCTCCTGTTTCTGTAAAGGCTACCCTTTCATGCCCCACAGTCCCACCACCATCAGCTGCCACAGGAATCTTCTCAGTTCACACCAAGGATCAGGCTATGCTGGTCTCATATCCACCAAATAAAATGTGAACTCTGACCGCCCCATGTGGTCCCAGCTCAACTTCCCAGTCCTGACACCCATGTCTTTGCCTGCACCCCAAATAACCAGCTCCCAGCCCCCATGCAAGCCCCACACAGCTTCATTCTGTCTTCCTTCCTGCTGACCCCTTGGTGTGGAGCACTCCCACGTCTGAGCTGCCTGATGAACTCTTCTCTGCCCTCAGGGCCGGTTCAAGTGTCCCCTTTCCAGGAAAGCATTGGGGCCCATGAGCCCATGCCTTCCAGACTCCCTTCAAATTCAGAGCCAGGTTCCCCCGCAGAGTCTTTCAAAACTATTTGTAGGGAGTTTTTAGGGTGTGCACCAGAGCTTTGAAAACCACCAGGTGCCGAATCCCTTCCCACCAGACCTACTGATCAGAGAAATCATGCAGCACAGTTTGGCCTGCAGAGGGCTTGGGAGCGGGGCTCCCAACAGCAGTCCCAGTCTCATTAAAGGCTGCCTTTTGGGGTAAATCTATGGTGGTCAAAATCCATACTCACTCTTCAAAGAGCACAGCCTTCTTTCCCAACTGCTACTGGCTCTGGCAGAAGCTGAAAATGAGATTCTGGAATCACAAGAAATAAAATGACAAAGTATTAACTCATACTAGGGAATGTGAATGAAGTGCTAACAGCCAGCCAAATTGCTGGCTTCAGTGAAGGTGGAGTGCTCTGTTCCTCGGCACAGGCAAAGTACAAACAGCTTGTGGCTTTATACTACAAGCCTCTTGTAGTATAAACAAGGCTTTATACTTTATAGCCTCTTGTTCAGGTCACCTACCCCAGTGAGGCAATAAGGCAAATGTGCACAAAGGGCAGGGCATCTCAGATAATGAGCCAGGACTAGGAAGGACTGACAGAGGTCAAAGAAGAAATCTGGTGACTAGTCCAGCATGGAACGATAGTTCAAGCTCTCCTCCACTGGGGTTAGGGCTTACCTAAACAGTGTGTTCAGAAAGGAATGGAAGCAAGGCAGCAACCAATGGGCAAGTGAGGATAATATTGTTACCAGAGTGTCGGCACTGGTACTGTCAGGGGAGCTGCACCGCTCCAAAACTGGGCCAGGCAGAAGCAGGGAGGCACTACAAACTGCCCAGCAGCCAGAGAATGAGATGAGCAAAGGAAATGAAATCAGCAAAACCCCTGAATTGTTTCAGATGAATCGAAGAGTTAAATATAAAAAATAAAACCATCAAAGTTCTAGGAGGAAACATGAGAATTCTATTTTAAAAGTATCTCCATAGGAAAGGGCTTTCTAAGTAATGTCTAACATCCAGAGGTCATAACAAAAGAGTATTAGTTGCATAAAAAACTTTTAAATTTCCACATGGAAAGAGATGCAATGAACAAGATTAAAATTTGTAAATACTTAGACAACATAGTAATTTCCTTAATGTATAAAGGGTTCCCACAAATCAAGACCAACAACAGCAAAACCTGATAGAAAAATGAGCAAATGATCTGAACAGGTAATTCACCAGGAACGAAATACAAATGACTCTTAAACATATAAAAAGATGCTCAATCTCATTTATAATAAGAGATATGCAAATTAAATCTACAGGGTGATGGTGATCTTCCTTTATTGTACTGGCAAAGAACAAGAAGTTTAATACAGACTGTGCCATTGAGGCTATGGAAAAATAGATGCTCTCATATAATGTACCAATTTGCATTCTCATCAGCAAACTCTACAGATTGCAATTTGGCAAAATTTGCGGATATGGAAAATGCACATATCCTTGACCTAATGATCATCTCTTTTTTGTTGTTTGTTTTTTGAGATGGAGTTTCGCTCTTGTTGCCCAGGCTGGTGTACGGTGGCACGATCTCGGCTCACTGCAACCTCCACCTCCTGGGTTCAAGTGATTCTCCTGCCTCAGCCTCCCGAGTAGCTGGGACTACAGGCATGTGCCACCACGCCCGGCTAATTTTGTATTTTTAGTAGAATCAGGGTTTCTCTATGTTGGTCAGGCTGGTATTCAAATGCCCGACCTCAGGTGATCTGCCTGCCTTGGCCTCCCAAAGTGCTAGGATTACAGGTGTGAGCCACCATGCCTGGCTATGAGCTTTTCTTCTAGGAATTTATCTATGTTTATCCCTGATTATGTGTGAAAATGTTTGTGTAAGAGTATTACAATAGTATTCATAATGGCAAAAGATTGGAAATAATTCACATGCTCACATATAGTGAACTTATAGTTAAGTAAATGATGATACAGCTTTGCAAAGAAATACATGTAGCCATTAAATACAAATAGAAATTCAATGTAAACCATTTAAATAATGAGACAGTCCTATTTGTTCCTATGGGTAATGACCTCCAAGGTACATTAACTCAAAAAAGCATGGAACAGAAGACAGTGGTTAAGAGTAATACTTCTAATATTGAAAAACAGAGAGTGAGAGAGAAAACATATTTGTTATGCTTATGTATGTGGGAAAATCCTTCTGAATGGACACAAAAGAAATCGGCCATGATTATGGTTAGCACTGGGAAACTGCAGGGCTGGGGACAGAAATGAGAGGGGGACTTTTCACTGACACCTTCTGTCCCTTTTGAAGTGCTACTATGTGCGTATTTAATGAAAAACTACAATATAGTTTTTCATTATATAGGTACTGTGGCTCACACCTGTAATCCCAGCACTTTGGGAGGCCAAGGCGGGTGGATCACTTGAGGCCAGGAATTCGAGACCAGCCTGGCCAACATGGTGAAACCCCGACTCTACTAAAAATACAAAAATTAGCCAGGCGTGGTGCTGTGTGCCTGTAGTCCCAGCAACTCAGGAGGCTGAGGCACAAGGATCGCTTGACTGGGAGGTGGAGGTTGCAATGAGCCACGACTGTGCCATTGTACTCTAGCCTGGATGACAGAGCGAGACTGTCTCAAAAACAAACAAACAAACAAACAAACAAAAAAACTACAATATAAACTCCTCAAATAAAGTAGTCCATCTGTATTGTTCAATATGTTAGCCACTAGTCACATGTGGCTGCTTAAAATTAAATTGAAATTAAATAAAATTTAAAATTCAGATCCTCAGCTGCACTAGCCACATGTCAAATGCTCAGTAGCCACTAGTTTGTGGTTATCATATTGGACAGCAGAAATATAGAACATTTCCCTTATCACAAAAGTTCTACTGGCCAGTCCCAGACTCTACACTAGTTCAAGAGGCCAGGCACCGTGGCGCATACTTGTAATCCCAGCACTTTGGGAGGCTGAAGCAGGAGGATCACTTTGAGCCCAGGAGTTCGAGACAAGCCTGGGCAATGTAGCAAGACCCCATCTCTATTAAAAATACAAAAATTAGTCGGGTGTGGTGGTACATGCCTGTAGTCCCAGCTAGAATCCCTTGAACCTGGGAAGCGGAGGTTGCAGTGAGCCAAGATCAGGCCACTGCACTCCAGCCTGGGTGACACAGTAAGACTCTGTCTCAAAAAAAAAAAAAAAAAAGGCCCATTAAAGACAGCAACCAAATATTAACTGTTTCGCATTATGAGGGAAGAAATACAAATGTGGATGCTGGAAGGACGGAAGATGAAACTCCCTCCATCTCCACACACGCTACGCAGCCTAGCAGCCCACTCTATTAACATTCAATGACTGGGGGACTACTGTCTACGTGACAGTCCAAAAGTTATGCCTGCATGGCAGGAACTTTAGTCCTTAAGACTCAAAGTCCAGTAGTCTAAGATAGAAGATAGGAATTTAAATTTTTCTAATGATAAACGTTCTTATCGTTCTATCCTGGAAACACGACCATCCATAAACCACAAATTCTTATCTCCTTTGTGGTTCTGGGAGAGGTACTGGTTAGATGGTTCACTCTCTCTTGCTTTGCACCAAAACTCTGACAACTGGTTCCTCATGGGGGTTCTCATTCAAGAACCAGTCTAGCCCACAGTCCCTCCCTGCTTTGGCCACCTGGGCAGCACCGTGGGAAAGAGAAGTCAGTCCAGTGAGGCTGGTCCTGTGGGTGGAGGATCAGAGAGAACCAGAAAGCAGTGCTACCTCATCCTCTAGATAAGTGACAGGCAGAGGGGGGACAGGCAGGCAGATCAGTCCGAGGCTCAGTTGGAAGGCAGGGGGGTTGTGTATCCTGTGCTACAGCTTTTAACAAATCACACTGGCCAAGAAGCAAGGCAATGAAACATGTCACACATGCACTGACCTGGCAACATCAGCCTCTTTGGTCAAGATGTGGGCTGTGGTGATAGTCTGGAATAACCGCCTGCTTGAAAACGTGTTTAAAACAAGACAACCCTACAGAAATACAAGCCAGTCTCCTGCTGGATAAAACAGGAGCCAAAAGCCACTTGACCCTTTACGTTCAAGGAGCCCAAAGTCTTCAGGCTCTAGTGGAGCCCACAACAGGCTTTGATCTGAACATTTCTCACTGAATTAGCATGAATACATGTACTGTCATCAGCCAGGTCAACCCTCAATGGTAAAGTGCTAGAAAGAGCATCATGTACATGACTATTTGCCACATCGCTGAAAGGAATTAAAATAGCCCTCTATTGGTGTGCTATATAGCAGAGAGCAAAAATAGAACCTCAGCACCCAAAACATTCTCTGTTGGCCAAACTTGCACTTTTAAATAAGAGGAAAAGCAGGGAGGTCAAAGATGCTTTTGCCCCTCCCTCCCTCCCTCCCTTCCTTTCGAGACAGGGTCTCCCTCTGCTGCCCGACCTACAGTGTAGTGGCACTATCTCAGCTCACTGAAACCTCTGCTTCCAGGGTTCAAGCAATTCTCATGCCGCCTTCTCCCCAAGAAGCTGGGACTACAGGCATGCACCACCATGCCTGGCTAATTTTTGTATTTTTAGTAGAGACAGGGTTTCGCCATGTTGGCCAGGCTGGTCTCAAACTCCTGGCCTCAAATGATCCACCCGCCTCGGCCTCCCAAAGTGCTGGGATTATAGGCGTGAGCCACCGTGCCCAGCCTGGGGTTTTGCCTTTCTAAAGGAGGTGAAGTGGCCAGGTGCAGTGGCTCATGGCTGTAATCCCAGCACTTTGGGAGGCTCAGCTGGGCGGATTACCTGAGGTTAGGAGCTCAAGACCAGCCTGGCCAACATGGTGAAATCCTGTCTCTACTAAAAATACACAATTAGCCAGGTGTGGGGGCGGGCACCTGTAATCTCAGCTACTCAGGAGGTTGAGGCAGGAGAATCACTTGAACCTGGGAGGCGGAGGCTGCGATGAGCTGAGATGGAGCCATTGCACTCCAGCCTGGGTGACAGAGCGAGACTCCGTCTTAAAACACAAACAAAAAAAAGGAGGTGAAGTTGGTCTACAGTACCTTCTAACTGCAGGAACAAAGTTGATGTTAAACAAGAAAAGGAGCCCTGTTAATAAACACTGGCAGGCTTTAGCAGGACAAGACTTCCCACTCCCAGCACAAAGTCTAGCATTCAGGGTCCTTGTGAGCTGATCCACATCTTCTTTCTAGCCAGAATCTCCTCCCCGGAGACCTCAGTAGCCCAAGAAGATGAACACCAGAAAAAAGGATATATGGTAAAGCCACACTCAGAATTTCATAGCTAAGAGTAAAATACAGTTTTGTTTAGTACTTTATCCAAATAAATAAAACAAAAATCAAATCTATCTATTTTAAAAGCAATAGTAAATACTAAGCAAAATTTAGGTTATAATTACACTTCTGTACTTTTTTTTTTTTTTTAATTTGGGACAGGGTCTTGCTCTGTTGCCCAGGTTAGATTGCAGTAGCGCACTGCAGCCTCGACCTCCTGGGCCCAAGTGATCCTTCCACCTCAGCCTCGTGAGTAGCTGAGACCACAGGCATGCACCACCATGCCCAGCTAATTTTTCACTTTTTGTAGAGATGGGGTCTCTCTATGTTACCCAGGCTGTTCTCGAACCCCTGGCCTCAAGAATCTTCTTGCCTTGCCCTCCCAAAGTGCTGGGATTACAGGTGCGAGCCACCATGCTCAGCCCTGTGCGAATTCTTAGAACAAAGACTTGATCACGTGTAAACTGTTTTACAGTATAAGTTTTTCCAATTAACATTTGGTCATCACTGTGCTATCATAAGCCATTTTTGCAAAAATATCTTATGGCCTCACTGATTTCTCAAGGGCCTCTCAATTCTTTGATTTTCAAGTCTGTCCCCTAAAGGAGTGTTCATCCCTTCTCTTCATCAATTGTTGGCAGATCTCACATTGCCAGATCCTATTATTGCTTCGACACATCATCCAAGCAGTTCTCCAACCTCACTGGCTTTGATTTCATGAGACATTGCCTCCCTTAAGAGTCGCAATTTTACTTTCCATTGTTTGTATCATACCTGCAAAACATATGACGACCAGAGAGAGACCCAGAGTCAAAATATGGATGCTTCTGGAGCCTAACTGACCATCAGGGTTGAAAACAGAGGGAGAGATGATGAGGTAGGACCTAATTTTGCACATGGCTAGTCCATTAATATTTTCCTGTTATGAAAACTTCTGTTTCCCAGTCAGGTGCAGTGGCTCACGCCTGTAATCCCAGCACTTTGGGAGGCTAAGGCAGGTGGATCACTTGAGGTTCGAGACTAGCCTGGCCAATATGGTGAAATCCTGTCTCTAACTAAAAATACAAAAAAATTAGCCAGGCATGGTGGCACACACCTGTAGTCCCAGCTACTAAGGAGGCTGAGGCATGAGAATCCCTTAAATTCGGGAGGCAGAGGCTGCAGTGAGCCAAGTTCGCACCACTGCGCTCCAGCCTGGGCAACAGAATGAGACTCTGTCTCAAAAAAAGAAAGAAAAGAAAACTTTTGCTTCCCATCCACAGTATGGAAACTGTGGAGAATCAGATGTTAGATACACTTAATAATCTGACTCCCTTATGACTATACCTGCACTGGCTTTCTGGGTTTTTTTCTCTATTTTCTCCACTCTCTCTACCTGTAAGATGTACTCTGTTTACCCCCAGTTATCCTTTAAAAAATCTTTCTGGTGGAGCTAGAAGTTATCTCCTTCACTTAGCCTTTCCTCAATCCCCCAGTAACCTTTGTTTCATTCTCCATGCCCCAGAATATTTGGCATGAATACTTCCTTCTCAAGACACTTGTGATTTGTATCTTGCGATGAAAACACTGGCTGGACTCTCCACTAGGCTGCAAGCCCCTCAAAAAGAAGTCTGACCACATCTTTGCCTCTGTCACAATACTTAGCATCCATTGTGCCTTGCCCTTGGTGGACTTGGTCAATGCCAAATGATAAGCTGGAAAGCCGAAACAGAACCAACTGCTGACTGATAAGAAACCACTCCCTGCAGCCATCACACAGACTTAGGGGGAGAAGTCATGAATCAACAGGGCTGCCCTACCAGTGTCAACACAGGCCATTCCTTCACTCTGCTCATACGGCCACCAATGAAAGAAACATTCATCAGAGCAGTATAGTTTTAGAAGTTTTAGTTTGGATGGGCAGCTGGGTCCTAGAGAAGTTAAGCAAGCTGCTCAATGTTACACAGCTTTCTCTTCCTCTCTGCTAATTCACCAGTGGCTGGCAGTGGCTCTCAGCATGATATTGAAGGCACTTAGGATTTGGTGCCTGCCCATCTCTCAAGAGTCATCTTCTTCTATCACTGCCTATCACCTGCCCTCCATCCCTTCCCATAATGATCTGTAACCCCCAGACACGCCGTGCTCTCCCATACCTCCAGGACTTTGGCACACCTGCTCCCCTCTCCCCAGCACACCTATTCTCCCTCTTGCCTGGCAAGCTCCAGCCTATCCTAAAAGTCTTGGTTATTAAAGCACTGCCCCTCTCTATAAATGCTCCTCTGACAGTTCAGTTTTGCAGCTCAACAACCTGGGTTCAAATTTCTGCTCTGCCACTGACCACTGTGACTCTGTTCTGGTTACATGCTTGCCATGTGACTGTAGCAAGGGACCTAACCTCTTAGAATTCTACCTCAGTGTGGGGATGAAATGGGATGATGCAAGGAAACGGTTCAAAGCAGTGACAGGTAGATATTAAGCAGTCACTCTGCACTGCTGGGATCTTGCCTGACTTCACAGGCAGAGTTAGGCAGCCCTGCCATACCTCCACCACCCTGCATGGCCACTGCTCAGGCCTATGGAGATGCCTGAGTAGTCTCTGGGCAGGGTCTGCATTGCCATCTTTATACTCTCAGAATCCAGTCCCATCCCCAGACTTCATCATATGTAAGGTCTGAATCCTTTTCTGGATATATCACAAGGCAAACACCCAATGCCAACAGCCAAACAGCCAAGCTTCTGGAAAAATGCCTAAGAGTAAAGGTTGCTGTTAATATATTACTTAAAAAGAAGAGGATCCCAACCCGCAGCAGTGTAAGAACCTCTGCCTATACCTCCTGAGTGCTGTCCTGCTCCCCTGAATCAGCAGTTTCCTTGGCACAGTACCAGAGAGTCGCACAAAAGCTCATGAGAGACCCCAAACCCATCCAGCCACAGGCAGCGACACCCTACGTGGCCTCTAGGATTGGGAAGCGTCAAATAGGATCCAGACGGTTTCTAAGAGTCTGGTTTAGGAGAATACCTTGATCTTCTTGGAAGAGGCAACTACATGCAAGGTCAGAAAGGACTTTAATGTTGTGAAAATCATGTCTGGTTTCAGTTTCTCAACTGTGGCACAAGTGACATTGGAGGCTATATAATTCTTTGTTGTGGTACTGTCCTGTGCATTGTAGGACGTTTAGCAGCATCCTTGGCCTCTATTCACTTGATATTACCTACAAGTTGTGACAACCAACAACAAAAAATTTAAAACTTACCCAGGTTTGGCCGGGCGCAGTGGCTCACATCTGCAATCCCAGCACTTTGGGAGGTCAAGGTGGGCGGATCACCTGAGGTCAGGAGTTTGAGACCAGCCTGACAAACATGGAGAAACCCCGTCTCTACTAAAAATACAAAATTAGCCAGGCGTGCTGGTGCATGCCTGTAATCCCAGTTCCTCAGGAGGCTGAGGCAGGAGAATCGCTTGAACCCGGGAGGTGGAGGTTGCGGTGAGCTGAGATCATACCACTGCACTCTAGCCTGGGCGACAGAGCGAGACTCATCTAAAAATAAATAAATAAATAAAGTACCCAGGTTTGGTGGTACACACCTGTGGCCCCAATTACTTAGGAGGCTGAGGTAGCAGGATTGCTTGAGCCCAGACGTTTAAAGTTACAGTGAGCTATGATTGCTCCACTGCACTCCAGCATGGGTAACAGAGTGAGACTCTGTCTCTATAAAAAAAAAAAAAAAAAATTAAGATTCAAATAGGAGAAATGTTTTAATAAATTTTTTTTCAACTTGCAGAACTAGCTTCCCAGCATCCTCCGAACACTTAGCTTTGATGGGGATATCCTTGCCTCTTTTCTTTTGAACACTCATCACAGTAATAATTGATCTAATCACCAAAATAACCAGGAGTTTCATAAAAAGTATGACATAGTGTGCCAGGTGTGGTGGTGTACACCTGTAGTTCCAGCTACTTGGGAGGCTGAGGTGGGAGAATCACTTGAGCCCAAGAGTTCCAGGCCAGCTTGAGTAGGAAACATAGTGAGACTTCATCTCTAAAAAATAAATTTTTTTTAAAGAATATGACATAGTGAAGCTGTTTTCCACTCTCAGCTGCCTGCTAGCCTACTAGGATAAACACTCATCCTTTATTTATTTTTTTATTTTCTGAGACTGGGTCTCACTTTGTCACCTAGGCTGGAGTGTAGTGGCGCAATCTCAGCTCACTGCAACCTCGACCTCCCAGGCTCAAGCAATCCTCCCACCTCAGGCTCCCAAGTAGCTGGGACTACAGGTGCACAACACCACTCCCAGCTAATTTTTTTTTTTTTTTTGGTAGAGATGGGGTTTCGCCATGTTGCCCAGGCTAGTCTTGAACTCCTGGGTTTAGGTTATCCTCTTGCCTTGGCCTCTCAAAGTGCTGGCCACTTTGAGGTGTGAGCCCACCACACCCAGTCAAAACACTCATGCTTGCCTCTCTTCCCTCTAAACCCAAAGATAATCTTTGAGTCTAACCTCTTGCCCCCAGGATAGACCTCACCCAACACATACTGCAAACCAGGATCACCTCTAAGGACAAGTTTTTTCTCACATCAAGTTTCAGAATTACTTCCCAGTTGCACAAACTGCATTCCCATCTTTTACTCTAGGTTTGCAGATGCTCACAAAACTCAAAGGTCATACATTTTAAAAGCTAAAAAAAAAAAAAAAAAAAAGAAGGGCAATTCCGTCTCTAACTACAAAGACAATGGGTAATTTAGAGTTGAAGAAAGCCACAGAATGTGTCGAAAAGGCAAAATAATAAAATAATAAAAGATGAAAAGAGAGTTGGAGAAAGTCTCATAGGCCTTTCTGAGCACAAAAAATGGTTAACTTCTGCAGAGTCAGTGTGAGCCATTTATTAATGATTTTTTTTCCAGTAATTCAAGGTAGTGGTCAACTACCACTCTTCATAATAACAGCTGCTGCTTTCTGAGGGCTTAACACACGCTGGGCCCTGTGCATTATTTTATCTAAATATTGCCACTACCCTCTAAAGTGGATACTGTTACCAGAAACTGAGAGGCCCTTGCTGGTCTGAGAACGAAATTTTAGAAAAATAAATTGGTGCTAGACACACAGGTGATTAATTTCTCTTATTTCTAATTTCCTATATTTGATGTTCTTGATAAGAATTTGTTGAAATTGGGTAAAAAGTCTACTGGTTCGATGCCGGGTGGGGAGGGTGGGGGGAGGGGGGTGGTTCTGAGGCCAGACTCACTTCGTGTCCTGGGAAGGGACCACCTCTGGAAGCCTCATATTCCTGCTCTCAGGAATGGGCACAGCGGTGGTACCTACCTCAAGGGGCCGTTGGGGAAAGTATGGCAGGTAATTATTTTAAAGGGCTTAGGACAGGGCCTGGCACACAATATTTGCTTATTCTATGTCAGCTCTTATTCATTACAAACTATTTTAAACTCTTAGCCAAGTGGAGCCACTAGGGATTTCTGAGCAGGCAGGAGCAGCGGGGAGCGGGGTGGTGAGATAAATGCGGGCCTCTAGGTCCCAGCTGGAGTAAGACCCCCCCTTTATTTCCTCTTCTTAACTACCCAGCTCCTGGGGCACACAAAGGGCTCAAAATATATATTCCCTGCATGCACAGTATCTAGACCCTCTGGCATCCTCTTCCTCCCCCACTCCCCCATGCCTCACTCTGTCAGCGGGCCTCGCTGTGGGCTCAGGGGTGCAAACCCTGCACGTGCACTGCCCTGCAGCCGGCGTTACACAATCCGCATTTCTGAGGCAGCCGGGAAGCCGGTGTCGCCGTAGGCGGGGGACCGCAGGTTGCCGGCGAGTACCTGGCTGGACAGCACCCTGACTCAAGGGTTTCGACAAGGAGAGGGTGCAAGGGCACGGGAGCCGGGGCAGGCTGGGGAAAGGGAAACTGAAAGGCTGCTCGGGGAGGGGAGTATTAGCGGAGAGAGATCTGGGTGGCGGCGCGGAGGCGGCGCGTGACACGGAGCAAGATGCTGTCTGGGAGGGCGAGCTGCAGTCCTTCTCCATGAAATGGGGGAAACGGGGTTGCAGGAGCCCCAAAATCCTCTCAGCACTGCGAGGGGCGCCTAAGGGCTGCTGCGGGCGCAGGGGGTGGGTAGGCGGAGTAGAAAGAGGGTGCAGGTCCCGACCCGTCCTCACTCTGTCCCCTGGCTTCAAGAGGCTGGCAGCCTGGACCCCGGACGTCGGGCGCCGGGGTTCGGGCATCTCAAACCTATCCAGGCAGCGGGAGGTGGGGGCAGCGTCCGCGCGGGGAGCGTAGTGGAAAGGCAGGTGCAGATCCCCGACTCTTTCCACCCGATGCGCTGCTGCCGGGAGGCATTGGGGTAGAGGTCACGGGGCCATCAAGGCGCCCCATCCCCCTAGGGCCGAACCACCGCCCATCCGCCCGCCTCCGCTCACCTGACCGGCCTCAGCCGCCTGGGTCCCGCCTCCGGGCCTGGACCCCGGCCCTCGGTCCCTAGCCCCGGACTCGGACCTGCAGCCGCGCTCCTACCAGCGCAGCTCCCAGCTCGGGCGCCCAGCCCAGCTGGACCCCTTAAAGGCGCAGCGTGCCGGTTCGCGTCCTCCGACAGAAAAGTTGGCCCCGCCCGGACCCGGCGCCGCGCGCAATCCCCCAGCGGCCGCGCTCTGTTTGGGGCTCCAGGGCGCTTCCGGGGCGCTTATCCCCAGCTCCTCCGCGCGCGGGCTCACAGAGTTAAATCCCGAGGATACAGTTAGCGTCCCGCACAACCCGACGCCGGCAGTGGTCTCCTAGCACCCGAGAGCCAGGGCGAGAGCAGGATCGCCTAACGAGGTACCGGGGGTGGAGCCCGAACGCCCGGTCCCGACCCTGGCGCCCCGCCCTCGAGCGCACAAGGTGGCGGGGCGCGCGGAGGACCTCTGAGCCCGCAGAGCCACACACAGTTCCACATCCCTGGCCCGAATTCTTCCCAGCACTGTTTCACTTATGGAGCACCTACTGTGTGCCTGGCGCGGCTGGGCGTTAAACCCGCCAAAGTGACTCAGGCAGGATCTCTGGATCTCTGCCCCGAAAGGCATCAGAGAGAAAGGGACAGGCAGGGGTTCTCAGGCAGCAAAGCAACACTGCTTGACATCGGTTGTCTCACGTAATCCTATGAGGTAGGCACTGGGGTCGGCTTCTTTTCTCAGAAGATACCGATGCTCAGGGAGGTGAGGGACTTGCCCTGGATAGTCCAGGAAATGGGAGAAATGGGGGCGCAGGAGCCGCCAGATCCTCTAGACACTGCAAGGACTCCACCCCAAGGAACACCGTAGGCGCTCGTGCTCCCGCCCTGGCTTTCGGGTGCTTGGAGACAGTTGCCGGCGTTTGGTAGTGTGGGACGTCAGTCTGTAAGGACACAACTGGGAATTCCAACTCAGGATCGTCTGACTCCAAAGCTATGCGGGAGAAATGGGCGTCTGGAAAGGCCTTCGGCCACCTCTAGTTAAACCCCTGCTATGGTCATTTCTTTCTTTTAGGGACAGTTAAACCCCAGCTTGGCCTGGCTACTCTTCCCTGTTTTTCATGTCTCAGTTTAGCTGCCACTTGCTCCAGGAAGCCTTCAGTAAGCCCTCTTTGGGCTCATACTGCACTGTGGGCTTCTTTCATCAAAACATATATTCGTTCATTTAACACATATTTACTACACCTGTTAGGGGCCTCAGTGGCACCCAGGTCTTCCTGCTGCACTGAGTGCTTGGCCTGCTTGTCTGCCTGCCATTCCAGACATTAAGGCGCCAGGGCCCAGCAGGATTCTCTTGGTGGTTTAAATGCACCACAAAGGCAGCCTTTGGGCCTCAGCCTGCCAAGGCCTCAACGCTGGTGGAGCCTGGCTGAGTGGGGCAGGTTCTTGGTTTTAAGAATAGGACATGGTCAAGAAATCCCAGAGATGTGACAAAAGGGCATCTCTGAAGCCACTAGTGAGCCCCATGCCTGTAAACCCTGCTCTGCAGGGCAGCTGGAATTCATCTGGAATTTGGGACAGTCCCCCTGACTTGGGCTGGAGCATTTTCCTTTAAATTGTTGGCTGCCTTATCACTCAGACTTCAAGGGCTGCATGTGATTCACTTCAGGGAATGGCCCCCGAATTTCAGTGGCAATTTACTCACCAAAGAGTGGGTTGCTCAGTCCCACCTCTCTGGCTTTACCTCTCCTCATGGCCGAAGCAGAACCTTTCCAAGCCAGCAGTCCACCAACATCCCCAGAGCAGGTCCATAGAGGTAGCACGAACTGTGGGGATTAAATGTCCTTCAGTCACTACTGGCCGCCTATTGGATTAGCATCTTGGGCTCAGGAACATTCACCAAAACAGGAGTCCAGCGGATGAACAACTAAATAGACAATGAAATTGATGAATGACTTCCTGGAAGGCCCCAGCCTAGAAGCCATCAATACACTTTACCTGGTATAAAGTTTAAAATAATTGCTCTTTAGTCTTTTCATTTTCCCTCTCCAAAACCTTAAAAATGGGTAGTTCATCAGTTTGGTGGGTTTTTTATTTATCCTCGGGATAATTTCTATATCCCGAGGGTTTTTTTTCCCCTCAGAGTTTTATATTTTGAAACACCTTTTTAATCCCCACGTGGGATTCACATTCTGGGTGACTTATCTCCACTGGATGACTGACAGGAGAGAAGCCTTATTAGCTCCAGTTTTACAGTGAAGGTGGCAAGAGGAGATAAGGGAACTCAACTCTGACCCCTCCCTGAGTCGGTGATGCCCCTGAGTACTGTCACTGAGGAATCAGGGCCTAGGTAGGAGGCCAGGGAGCAGTCCCGGGGGCCTGGTACTTTCCAGATGGTGCCTTTAGTCATCCCAAATAGAAACTCCTTATCAGTGGACAGGTCTCACCCTAGCATTAAGAAAGAGTTTTGAAACCTTTCTTCTGCCAGCAGTTGCAGTGGAATGCTCCAGGATTCACTCTGCCATGAAGCCTGTACATGTCTCCCAGATGCAGCAGCACAGCTATCAGAGCTGAAGGGTGCCATTATTTAATGCGCACCTACTACCTTCAGCCACAGGGCATCAAATCACTTAGTCCTCACAACACATAGTGAAATATGCTCACCTGTGAGATATACTAACCCACTTTACAGACACACCGAGGTGCAGAGGGGTTAATGGACTCACTCAAGATCCCACAGCCAGCACATGGCAGGGCCAGCAGTCAAAAGAGTTCACTCATTCATTTATATATCAAACATTACTGAGAACCTACTATATACTAGGTACTGTCTGGATGAACAGAGACATACTTCTTGCCCTCAAGGACTTAGAGTCTATTTATAATAATAAAATATTAGAGTTATTTAATCAGGGAATCACACACAAGCTATGATGGAATCATACAAAAGCCATGTCAGCACATGGAAATGTGTGTAGGAGGAAAGTGAAAAACACAAGATACCATGTGTACACAGACACCAGCTGGGCAGCACCCATGAGCTTATGAGTCATTCGTACCATCTATTCTTCAGGCATTTGCTGTGTGACAACTCTGAGCCCTCTGCCCAATCTGGAACTCCAATATCACTGCCTCCTAGCAGCCTTACCTGACTATCCAGGCAAAATTAATTTTTCCATTGTCCACACCCCTGTAGCACATTATACATACCCCTGTAGCACATTATACATGTGGATATGTTTATTTATTTAGGCAACTCTCAACTTACAGAGTTGTGAACTCCTTTTCCACTTCCATCTCCCCAGGAATACCTGAGATTGGATAATTATTAAGAAATATGTTTAGGCCAGGCACGGTGGCTCACACCTGTAATCCCAGCACTTTAGGAAGCCGAAGCAGGAGTATCATCTGAGGTCAGGAGTTCATGAGGCATCTGCCCCTGTGATCCAATCACCTGCCAGGCTCTTTTTAACAACCAGCTCTTCTGGGAAATAATAGAATGAGAACTCACTCACCCACCACCCCTCCCCACCAAAGGGCATTTATCTATTCACGAGGGACCTGCCTTCATGACCCAAACACCCCCATTAAGCCCACCCCCAATACTGGGAATCACATTTCAACATGAGATTTGGAGGGGGCAAACATTCAAACCATATCACCAAGGTCACACAGCTAGTCAGTGATACTGCCAGAATTCAAACAAAGTTTTGTATGTCTGAGCACAAAATCTGTATTCTAACCATTCAGCCACCTGCTGCCATGACAAGTAATGGAATTAAATAAGAAGAATATAACAAAATCTCACCTTAAAAAGCTTGTACCCAGCATTTTATGAAATAATAACATTTTTAGGCTAAAAATACTTATTTCCAAATGCCTTAAAATATTGCTTATTCATTTATTTGTGAATTAAATGTTTACAAGCATTTACTTAGCATAGGACCCAAGCTGTGGTAGATAAAATTTTACTCCTTCCTTTAAGGAGAACAGTCTAAATTATATACACCTGAAAAAAAGAACATCCATGCAAGAGTTAAGTAATAAGAACATATCACAAGACAGCAAGTCAACATATGTCAACACATGTCATATGTAGTATATGATCATAGAAAGGACTCACTAATTAGGAAGTTCTAAGATTGTAATTCCTACTATATTGATTCATTCGCTGAAAGTGCCAGTTGAGCGCTAGGCCAGAGAGTGTCCTGGATGGGAAGGAAAGCGAGAACTTTGAGAGAGCAGTATCACTGCACCTGCAGCACTCTGATAAGCTTAGGCTTGCCAAGCACCTGAAGAGAAGTGGAAAGATGCTGTAGTTTGAATATGGTTTGTTGATCCCCACAAATCTCATGTAGAAATTTGATCCCCAGGGCCGGGCGCGGTGGCTCAAGCCTGTAATCCCAGCACTTTGGGAGGCCGAGATGGGCGGATCACGAGGTCAGGAGATCGAGACCATCCTGGCTAACACGGTGAAACCCCGTCTCTACTAAAAAATACAAAAAACTAGCCAGGCGAGGTGGCGGGCGCCTGTAGTCCCAGCTACTCGGGAGGCTGAGGCAGGAGAAAGGCGTAAAACCCGGGAGGCGGAACTTGCAGTGAGCTGAGATCCGGCCACTGCACTCCAGCCCAGGCGACAGAGCGAGACTCCGTCTCAGAAAAAAAAAAAAAAGAAATTTGATCCCCAATGTTGGAGGTGGAGCTTAATGCCAGGTGCTTGGGTCACGGGGACAGATCACTCATGAATAGATGAATGCTCTCTGACAGGGAGGGGTGGTGAGTAAATGAGTTCTCACGCTATTATTTCCCATGAGAGCTAGTGGGTATATAAAAAGAGCCTGGCAACTCCCCACTCTCTCTCTCTTGCTTCCTCTTCTACCGTGTGATCTCTACACATGTACACTCTACTTCAATGTCCACTATGAGAGGAAACATCCTGAGGCCCTCACCAGATGGACAGTCTTGATCCTTCCAGCCAGCAGAATTATGAGCCAAATAAACCTTCCTTTCCTCCTCTCCTCCTCTCCTCTCCTCCTCTCTTCCTCTCTCTCTCTTTCTTTTCTTTTCTCTTTCTCTCTTCTCTTCTCTTCTCTTCTTTTCTCTTCTTTTCTTTTCTTTTCTTTTCTTTTCTTTTCTTTTCTTTTCTTTTCTTTTCTTTTCGGCAGAGTCTTGCTCTGGTGCCCAGGCTGGAGTGCAGTGGCACAATCCTGGCTCACTGCTACCTATGCCTCCTGGGTTCAAGCAATGCTCCTGTCTCAGCCTCCTGAGTAGCTGGGATTATAGGCACATGTTACCACACCCAGCTAATTTTTGTATTTTTAGTAGAGGCAGAGTTTTACCAGTTGGCCAGGCTGGTCTCGAACTCCTGACCTCAGGTGATCCTCCTGCCTCGGCCTCCCAAAGTGTTGGGATTACAGGTGTGAGCCACCGTGCGTGGCCTAACCTTATTTCTTAATAATTACCCGATCTCAAGTATTCCTTTATAGCGACATAAAATGGACTAAGACAGAAGGCGATGGAAAATTTCCAAAAGATTAACCTGGACCTTTAATAAGAGGTGAGGGATACTAACACGCAGAATGATTGGGACTCCACTGCTAAAGACAGAAAAAGGTTAATGTAAATCCAAATTAGGATAAAAAAGATGAATGCAAAAGGAACGGAGCATATGGAATGTTAACAGATGGCAGAGGGAAAGCCAAACTACCAGTTTCCTATTTTACATCATCTTGATCATGGAGAACGATTTGATCAGGCAAAAATATCATAAAGAGGGAAACTGAGCTCAGGATAGGAAGAAAAGATGGAGAAAGAGCACATAAAAATTTAAATTAGTTCAAATTACCAGATCAAGAGAAATTACTGCCCAAGATACTAAAAGGATATTTAAATGTGATCTCAAGAAACATATTCAGTGATCTTTGAGAAATTAATGCTAGAAGATTTTAATGGGTGAAAGCCCCATTTCAAATAAAGGAGAAAGACTGATACACAGATCTCAAGACCAAGAGGTATGGTGTTGATTTGTAGCAAAGTTCTGCATCTGATTATTAAACTAAAACAAAAGAGGTAAGTACAAGATCTCTTTTGGGTTCACTGTGAATAATCACACCAAAGGAATAATGTTTCACAGTTACTAGCATAAATAGACCTGGAGACCGTTGCAGAAAATTGCATACAGAATCTTGACTGTAGTAGGCTTTGAACAAAACATTTTATAATCTGTTTATGGAGAAGATGAAGTAATTTAGACTTTGAAATATCACAGTTTGGTGGAGTCATAGAAGGTTAAACAACAGTGGCCCAATTTTGTTTAAGCTGACAAAATGAGACTGGAAGCAATTTTTTTCTTCCTTCCTCCCTCCCTCCCTCCCTCCCTTCGTTCCTTCCTTCCTTCCTTCCTCTCTTTCTCATTCTCTCTTTCTCTCTCTCTTTCTCTTTCTCTCTTTCTTTCCTTCATCTCATTATGTTGCCCAGGCTGGCCTTGAGCTGCTTGCCTCAAGCCATCCTCCTCCCTCAGCTTCCCAAAGTACTGGGATTACAGGCCTGAGCCACCATGTCCTGCCTGGAAGCAATTTTCTAATAAAATGCTCTAGTTCTTTCTTCTTGAAATTTTTTTTTTAATTGAGATGAACACAAATTCAGACTTCTCATTAAATTTTAAATTAAACAAAGCTAGGAAGAAAATTGAGATTCAAAACTGTTACAATAATTTGGAATATGCCAAAACATTATGGTGAAATTTAACCATCCCACCTTTAAGCTTTAAAATCCGAATTGAAGGCTGGGCACAGTGGCTCTCACCTGTAATCCCAGCACTTTGGGAGGCCGAGGTGGGCGGATCACAAAGTCAGGAGATGGAGACCATCCTGGCCAACATGGTGAAACCCCATCTCTACTAAAATACAAAAAATTAGCTGGACATGGTGGTGTGTGCCTATAATGCCAGCTACTCGGGAGGCTGAGGTGGGAGAATCCCTTGAACCAGGGAGTCGGAGGTTGCAGCGAGCCGAGATAGTGCCACTGCACTCCAACCTGGCGACAGAGCAAGACTTCATAT
>NW_016811584.1:3186303-3223561 GCF_001698545.2 Rhinopithecus bieti | reverse complement strand
CTCTCTTTCTCATTCTCTCTTTCTCTCTCTCTTTCTCTTTCTCTCTTTCTTTCCTTCATCTCATTATGTTGCCCAGGCTGGCCTTGAGCTGCTTGCCTCAAGCCATCCTCCTCCCTCAGCTTCCCAAAGTACTGGGATTACAGGCCTGAGCCACCATGTCCTGCCTGGAAGCAATTTTCTAATAAAATGCTCTAGTTCTTTCTTCTTGAAATTTTTTTTTTAATTGAGATGAACACAAATTCAGACTTCTCATTAAATTTTAAATTAAACAAAGCTAGGAAGAAAATTGAGATTCAAAACTGTTACAATAATTTGGAATATGCCAAAAACATTATGGTGAAATTTAACCATCCCACCTTTAAGCTTTAAAATCCGAATTGAAGGCTGGGCACAGTGGCTCTCACCTGTAATCCCAGCACTTTGGGAGGCCGAGGTGGGCGGATCACAAAGTCAGGAGATGGAGACCATCCTGGCCAACATGGTGAAACCCCATCTCTACTAAAAATACAAAAAATTAGCTGGACATGGTGGTGTGTGCCTATAATGCCAGCTACTCGGGAGGCTGAGGTGGGAGAATCCCTTGAACCAGGGAGTCGGAGGTTGCAGCGAGCCGAGATAGTGCCACTGCACTCCAACCTGGCGACAGAGCAAGACTTCATCTCAAAAAAAAAAAAAAAAAATCCAAATTGTATCTCAGCATATGGTAGACCAGATGCAGCCTTCTCAACTCATCTCTATTCTGGATAAAATAGACTTTTTCATATGTTGTTGGGCTGACATGTATCAAAATAAGAGTAGGGGACAGTGAGCAACAAATAAATGTGAAATGCAGTGTTGTCCTGAGAACAAATGTTTATCGTACCCATAAACAATATTGGGAGACTAAACTTGGCCAGCTATAACTTTAAGGAGCTGAACTTGAAAGCTCCATGTTTAGCCGGGACCCTCAAATGAGCTATAGCAGTGCCAGATGCTGGCGTGCCTTCACTACTATCATGTAGAAAGAAGGATACTCTCTGTAAACCACCCAGAATTCTCGTAGATCATAATTCACCACATACGAGCTTACTGAAAGAAGCCAGACACAAAAGAGCAGATACTGTATGAGCTCACTTGACAAAGTTCAAAAACAGAACAACTACTCTAAGATGTTAAAAATTAGAAGTGGTTGCCTTTGGGGGGAAATGACTAGAAGGGGGCTTGAGGCAGGTATCTGAGGTGCCAGTAATTATTCTGTATCTTTATCTGGGGTGGTAGTTATCCAAGTGTATTCACTTGTGCAAATTTCTCAAACTACATACTTATGTGCAATTTTCTATATGTATGTCATGCTTAAATACAAATATATTCTTAACAATAAAGTCAAAACCAATATCACCATCACACACAAAGAAATGAGTCACAATGAGACAGAAAGAGAGAAAGAGAGAGAGGAAGAAGGTCAGCAGTAAGGGCAAACAACCAATTTATAGAGTCCCCAAGTTTCTTTGTATATAAAGATATATTTGTATGTATTTATTTAATTTGCATTAATTTCTTTAATTTGCATATATTAAAGAAATATGTGCAAATATTTAGAATTTTATCATGCAAATATATATAATTTTATAATTCTATATATTTTCATATAGAATTATTAAATTATAAACCAATTATGTGTGTAATGTTAGCACAAATAAAAGGTGGAATCACAAAATTAGTAAACAACAGTATATTTCTTAAATAATTGGACATGTTTTAAAGGAACAAATAGAAATTTTAAAATAAAATATATATTTTGAAGTTGAAGGAATAGATATCAAAGAATGTGAATGGATACGCAATACCCAAAGGATGAGTGAAACAACAGGTAAGATACAGCTAATGAGACAATTGATTTGGTAGCCAGATCTGAAGACATTTTCCAGAATTCAGTACAGAGTGATGACATGACTAAATATGAAAAAGACATTATGGAATATGAAGGATAGACTGAGAAGGTTTAATATTTAGTTAGTGTGAAAGGTGGAGAGTAGGAGGCGAGGCCATATTTGAGGTGGAAATGGCTGAGAATTTCTAGGGCAGGAAATAGAACGTGACTCCACAGATAAAGGAAGCACAACATTTTTTTTTTTTTTAATTTCCATAGGTTTTTGGGGAACAGGTGGTGTTTGGTTACATAAATAAGTTCTTTAGTGGTGGTTTCTGAGATTTTGGTGCACGCATCACTCAAGCAGTATACGCTGTACCCAACGTGTAGTCTTTTATCCCTCACCCCCTTCCCACCCTTTCCCTGAGGCCCCAAAGTGCATTGTATCATTCTTATGTCTTTGGATCCTCATAGCTTAGCTCCCACTTATCAGTGAGAACATACGATGTTTAGTTTTCCATTCTTGAGTTACTTCACTTAGAATAATGGTCTCCAGTTCCATCCAGGTTGCTGCGAATGCCATTATTTTGTTCCTTTTCATGGCTGAGTAGTATCCTATGATGTGTATGTGTATATATATATCACATTTTCTTTATCCACTCATTGATTGATGGCATTTGGGCTGGTTACACATTTTTGCAATTGCAAATTGTTTGCTGCTATAAACATGATGTGCAAGTATCTTTTCATTTATAATGACTTTTTTTCCTCTAGGTAGATACCCCAGTAGTGGGATTGCTGGAATCAAATGGAGTTTCTACTTTTAGTTCTTTAAGGAATCTCCACATCTTGTTTTCCATAGGTGGAATTATTACTTAGTTTACATTCCCACCAGCCTCTTGTAGAGGTTGTTCCCTTTTCACCAATCCACGCCTAACATCTATTATTTTTGATTTTTTTATTTATGGTCATTCTTGCAGGAGTGAGGTGGTTATGACATTGTTGGTTTTGATTTGCATTTCCCTGATCATTAGTGATGTTAAGCGTTTTTTCATATAGTTGTTGGGCCATTTGATTATCTTTCTTTGAGAATTGTCTATTCATGTCCTTAGCCCACTTTTGATGGGATTGTTTGTTTTTTCTTGCTATTTGTTTGAGTTCTTGTAGATTCTGGATATTAGAACTTGTCGGGCAACATATCTTTTTTATTTATTTATTTATTTATTTATTTATTTACTTATTTATTTACCTTTATTTGTGACAGGGTCTCTCTCCCTGTCACTGAGGCTGGAGTGCAGTGGTGCAATCATGTCTAACTGCAACCTTGACTTTCCAAGCTCAAGCGATCCTCCCATCTCGGTCTCCCAAGTAGCTGGGACTACAGGCGTACACCACCACAGCCAGCTATTTTTTTGTAAAGATTGGGTCTTGCCCTGTTGCCCAGGCTGGTCTCCAACTCTGGGCTCAAGCGATCTGCCTGCCTCGGCCTCCTAAAGTGCTGGAATGATAGGCGTGAGCCACTTCGCCCAGCCAGGAAGCACAATATATCTAAAGCAGGGTAAATAATAAGAAATGTAGTGAAACTGCAGAACACTAAAAACAAACAAATAATCTTATAAGCAGCTAGAGGGGTTTTTTTTTTTTTTTTTGGCAGATTACTCACGAAAGAAGAAATTAGATTGTCACTAGATTTCCCAGTGGCAACAATAGAAACCAAAAGATAGTGAAGCAGTATCTTCAAAAGACCTGAGAATTGGATACCCAGCATTTTAATAATGAAGGTGAAATACAAATAAAAACTAAGATAATTTGACTAACTAACCTTTTTTTTTTCCTAAGAGACCGGTCCCTTACAATAATATGTTCCCAGGCTAGAGTGCAGTGGTACAATCATAGCTCACTGCAGCCTCGAACTCCTGGGCTCAAGGAGCCATCCTCCTGCCTCAGCCTCCACACCCGGCTTGCGCTTCTAAGGTGTACTTCAGAAAAAAGAAAAATTATCCCATTAAGAAGAGATGGAAGGAGTGAAAAAATTGATAAGTATAATAAATCTAAACAAAATTGTCAGTACAAAAAAATAAAGATGAGAACAGTAACGTATAATGTGTGAGTTTAGGACAGAATTAAAGAACAATTAAAACACTGGGCAAAAGTAAATTAGGAAAGAGGTGACTGGAGTTAAAGTGTTCTGAGCGACTTTGCATTTGTGTGGGAAGGGGGTGGATATTTAACTTTGGTCTTTGTCAAACATATGTGGCAAAATGTCAATGGTAGTCATGGGGGCCGGGTGCAGTGGCTCACACTTGTAATCCCAGCACTTTGGGAAGCTGAGGCTGGTGGATCACTTGAGCTCAGCCTGGCCAACATGGTGAAACCCCATCTCTACCAAAAATACAAAGTTAGCCAGGTGTGGTGGCATGTGTCTGTAATCCCAGTTACTCCAGAGCTGAGGCAGGAGAATCACTTGAACTTGGGAGGCGAAGGTTGCAGTTGAGCTGAGATTGCGCCACTGCACTCTAGCCTGGACAACGGAGCGAGACTCTGTCTCAGAAAAAAATAATAATAAATAAAGTCAATGGTAGTTGCTAAAATAATATAAATAAGATATACAACTTCCAAATCAGTAGAAAGGGGAAATGGCAAAAGCCAGTAAGAAACAAACAAACAAACAAATATCAATCAACCCTAAAGAAGTGTATAAAAAAGTAAGACAAAAAATAGTAAAAATAAGTTCAGATATATCAATAATCAAAGTGAATGTAAACTAACTTAACTCATCAGTTTAAAGTCAGTAATTGTCAAATTACATTTAAAAAACCCAAGAGACACTGTTTCAAGAGACACTCCTAAAACACACGAATTTGGAAAGATCGAAAGTAAAAGTGTGAAAAATGGTATACCTAACATATATTATCCCAAGGAAAGCTAGTATAGTTATATTAATATTAGATAACATAGACTACAAAAAGCATTATTAAGGATGGAGAGGATGGTTACATAATGATTACAAATTTAATTCCTCAGCAAAATATAAGGCCTGGAATTATTAAAGAAATCAATGCTTTTTTTTTTTTTTTTTGAGGCAGGGTCTCACTCTGTCACCCAAGCTCGATTGCAGTGGTGAGATCATGACTTACTGAAGCCTCAAACTCCTGGGCTCAAATGATCCTCCTGCCTCAGCCTCCTGAGTAGTTAGGACTAGAGGTGCGTGCCCCCACACCCAGCTAATTTTTAAAGTTTTTTGCAGAGACAGGATCTCACTATGTTGCCCAGCTGGTCTCGAATTCCTGGCCTCAAGTGATCCTCCTGCCTTGACCTCCCAAAGTACTGGGATTACAGGCATGAGTCATCACACTTGGCCTGATATTTTTAACCAAAGAAAAATATTAAGCCCAAATGGTCCTAGAAATAAGTTCTGCTAAACTTTCAAGGACTAGATCATTCCACTCTCTTATAGCTCTTCGGGAAAATGGAAAGCAGGAACACAGTCCACCTCACTCTGTGATCTCAATACAAACAGGATACCAAACAAGACCAACCAGTTAAAGCTGGTTGCCTCTCTTAAAACACTTAAAGACACAGAAGTCAAAATCCTAAATAAAATATTAGTAAATTGAATCCAGCAATATATAAAAAGGATTATACATCATAATCAAGTTGGATTTATCCCAGGAATTGCTGGGATCATTTAACATTAGAAAATTTATTCCTGGCTGGGCAAAGTGGCTCACGCCTGTAATCTCAGCTCTTTGGAGGCTGAGGCGGGTGGACCACTTGAGCCCATTAGTTTGAGACCAGCCTGGGCAACTTAGGGAGACCTTGTCTCTACAAAATCTAAAACATTAGCTGGGTGTGGTGGTGTGCACCTGTAGTCCCAGCTACTCAGGGGGCTGAGGCGGTAGAACTGCTTGAGTCTGGGTGGTCAAGGCTGCAGTGAGCTATGATTAAGTCACTGCACTCCAGCCTAGGTGACAGAGTGAGTCCCTGCCAAAAAGAAAAAAAAGAAAATGAAAGAAAGAAAATAAAATATATTCCTGTAGTAACCACATTAACATATTAGAGAACTATAAGATCATCTGAATAGTTGCAAAAAATTTTTTTAATGTTTTCAGAAAATCCAACAGTCCCTCATGGTAGCAACTCACAGCAAACGAAGAACAGAGAGAACTTCCTTAACCAGTTAAAAGGCACCTATCAAAACCCATAACAAATATCATTCCTAATAGTTAAAAATTAGAACAGTTTCTTTTGAAGTCAGAAACAGGACCATTGCCATCAAAATCTCTACAGGGCATTTCAAGGAAGATGAGGAGCTGATCCTGACTCCTATGGAAGAGCAAAGATCCAGGAAAAGCCAAAACATTTCCCATAAACAGTAAAAAGAAGCTATCCAGACTTCTAAAAACACCGAAACAGAATAGAAATCACGGAAACAGACCCATGCATATAATAACCTTGATTTGTGACCCAGTACTTCTGATCATTGGGGAAAGAAGGGACAATTTGGCAAAAGGTGTTAGTACAATTGATTATTCATACAGAAAAATATGGAATGTAATGACTCTGTCACTCCTTCCCCAATCAATTCAAGATAGATTAAAGACTTTAATTTTAAAAGCAAAACTTTAAACTCCCAGAAGACAATATAGAAGGGTTTCTTTAGGATCTTGGAGTCATCCTTCCCAACACTAAGCACAATCTAGGCTTCTAATCTAGTGAGTGTGACATGGAATTCATTGTGATCTTAATCTTCATGTCCATGGTTGCTAGTGGAGTTGAGCAATTTTTCAAGCATGTATTTGCCATTTATGTTTCTGTGTCTGTGAAAAACCTGTTCATGTCAATTCCCTATGTTTCTAATCGTCCGTGGCTTAATGGTCTGTAGTTATACATGAGGCAATTATCTTCTCCGGTTTGTGGCTTAACTTTTCACTTTAGTAGTTTTGGATAAACAGATACTCATTTTAATTTAGTCAAATTATCCTTTATGTTTAGTGTTTTTTATGTCTTAAGAAATTCTTCCCTACTTCACATGAACCACATGGGTTGAGATTAGGGGAAATACAGCACCCCAAGGAAATGGGGATTGAGTGCCACCTTGGGAGTAATGGCCACTGGGCTGGCCATAAAACAACAGGTGGCAGGACAGAGGCAGAGACACTAACTCCACGTATTCCAGTCACTTGCACATATCTCAGGTGAAGGTGGTGGGCTCTAAATCGTAAAGTCCTGTTCTGCCACTTATTAGATATCTGACTACCTAAACCTCAGTTTCGGCTGGGAGCGGTGGCTCACACCTGTAACCCTAGCACTTTGGAAGGCCAAAGCAGGTGGATCTCCTGAGGTCAGCAGTTCAAGACCAGCCTGGCCAACATAATGAAACCCCGTCTCTACTAAAAATACAAAATTAGCCAGGAGTGGTGGCAGGTGCCTGTAGTCCCACCTACTTGGGAGGCTGAGGTAGGAGGATCACTTGAACCCAGGAGGCAGAGGTTGTAGTGAGCCAAGATTGCACCATTGGACTCCAGCCTGGGCAACAAGAGCAAAACTCTGTTTCAAAAATAAAATAAACCTCAGCTTCTTCATCTATAAACAGAGGAGGATGATGAGGAATTGATAATAATACCAACCTCACAGGGCTTCAGAGAAGATCGAGCTGAACAATGCCTTTAAAAGTTAGCACTACCCCTGGCACAGAGGCACTGTGCATCGTGCTAGCTCTCAGCATCACTGCTGTTTATACACTAAGCTTTTTTTGAGCTCACCCAGTCCTCAGAGGGCCTGAAAACTGCCTTGAATAATTGAAGTTCCATTGTGAAAGACATTATGAAGACCCTAAATGCAAGTGGGGAATCGATGGGTGACAGTTGCCAGCGGGTGTTTGCACGTGTGTGGGAACGTAGGGCTGAGTTTTTCTTGCTAAGAAAACACACATTTCTCCAAGGCTTCTTGCTGAACTCCTCACAGGCTTCATTTCAGCATCTGTATCACCCATGTCATTGGACCAAGACCTGTCCCTATTGACTTTCCCTGGTTTCTCCTGGGACCTTTATGTACCCCACCATTTAGTCACTTGAATTTGAACATCTGAATGAAACTTTCAAAGATGCATGCCATATTGTGCCGTTTAATCATGATGCTTTCTCATTCACCTAGTCTATCAGAAGGACAATGCATCCTCATCTGTTCCCATCTCTTCTCTTCTCTGAGCTGCTGAGGTTATGTGGGGAGCTGGGTTACCTATGTGTATGAATGGATCAAAGTCTGGTTACCCATCAGGCAGTGTCCTAGTGTCTAATTTGGGGTTCTGTGGACTGGGAGTATGGGGTACCCAGTGGGGGCAGGAATAGGAGGAACCAAGTTTGCTCATCTCTTCCCAGTGGCACAAAAATGGTTGGGAATAGGCCCAAAAGTCAGAAGTGGGATGGAGGTTGGAACAGAGTAGGGAGAGATGGGGCAGGCAAAGCTAGAAGGAGAAAGCGGCAGTGGAGAACAGACCACGCCTTCCTGTTAGTTCTCAAAGGGATTGTTCTCATTTAAAGACGTAGGCTGAGCCGATGCCAGTGAGCAGCTAGCACACGTTTCTTCATTGCCCGCTCTGGACCTGGCTTTTTTTGCATTATCCCTTTTGTCTCCATCTTCACCACAGCCATTGAGTGTGTTATTACTTACACCATTTCACCACGAGGAAACAGCTTAGAGGTTAGGTAACTTGCCCAAAGTCACATAACTAGCAACTGGTAAGTAGGGAATCATCTCCTAAATTCAGTATATCACATGGGACTTGATGAGCATCTCCTAGGACTCTGTGCAAGACTTACATTTTGCAGTCAGCCATGGAGACTCCACTGAAGTCATGAACGATGGAACACACAATGGGGAAGCTTAGGAAATTTCTACTGCAAGTCTCTTCCTTAAGAAATGCGCCTCACTTTGGCTGGGCATGGTGTCTTATGCCTGTAATCCAAACACTTTGAGAGACTGAGGTGGGCAGATCACTTGAGGTCAGGGGTTCAAGACTGGCTTGGCCAGCATGGCAAAACCCTGTCTCTACTAAAAATACAAAAAAATTAGCCGAGTGTGGTGGCGTGAGCCTGTAATCCCAGCTACTCCGGAGGCTGAGGTGGGAGGATGACTTGAGCCCCAGGAGGTGGAAGTTGCAGTGAGCCAAGATCATGCCACTGCACCCCAGCCTGGGCATGAGCACGAGACTCCATCTGGAAGAAAAAATGAAAGAGAAATGCACTTCACTTCCGTGATGGCTGCTCCCCACTGTTGTGACTACATTTGAACACACTGTGGTTGGGTACAATTGGGTCTCCATGGAAACAAAGCTTCCACAGACTTCTGCTTCCGATCTCTGAGAATTAATTTCAAACACAGTTTCAAGACTTGATCTGCACTGCATTTTTACACATGAGCCCTCTAAGGCAGTGCAGAGTAATGGATGGGAACCCAGGATTGGCTGTCGGGCCTGCCTCTGCCATTTACAGAATGAGCACTTGTGACAAGCTGTTCCCTCTCTCCGGGTCCCGGTTTATACCTCTATAAAATAGGGCTATAATAGTACTTACCTCATACATTTGTTCTAAGTATTATTACATTATTAAGCAAAATAAGTGTTAGCTATTATAATTCCTCCCCACCCACCTGTTCCCCTCCTGCTGCCCCTGTTCCCAACACTGGGATGATCAATTCATCCTGGTTTGCTCAGGACTTGTTCTGATTTAGCACTGAAAGCTCAGCATCCTGGGAACCCCACTAAGGTTTGGGGGAACCAGGATGGTCAGTTGCCCTCCCCAACACTTCAGCCAGAGACATCATAATAGTCCAGATAAACTGGTGGCCAATGGAGCTCAAGATGGTTTGAGTCCAAGATTTACACTGATAATTCAAAATCATGACAGTTTTGTGGCCATTGCATATAGAATGATAGCTCAGAGGCACAGAAAACTCAGTGAAACCAAAGACAAATCCAACTAATTATTCAATTCTGAGCCCTCAAGGTCAAGAACTGTCTTGTTCATATTTGTATCCCCCTGCACATTTAGAAGAGTAAATTGTTAAATGAGTGAATAACAAATCCAAAAATCCACAGTGCAGGTTAGGTGCCATGGCTCACGCCTGTTATCTGAGCACTTTGGGAGACCGAGGCAGAAGGATCACTTGAGTCCAGAAATTTGAGACCAGCCTGGGTAACATAGGGAGATACTGTCACTATGAAAACAAAAACATCCACAGCTCAGAATGATCTCAAGTCCCAGGCCAAGAGCTGTTTCAACAAATCTCCAAGGCTAATCTTTTTTTTTTTTTTTTTTTTTTTTTTTTTTTTTTTGAGATGGAGTCTTGCTCTTGCTGCCCAGGCTGGAGTGCAGTGATGAGATCTTAGCTCACTGCAACCTCCACCTCCCAGGTTCAAGTGATTCTCCTGCCTCAGCCTCCTGAATAACTGGGACTACAAGTGTGTGCTACCATGCCTGGCTGATTTTTGTATTTTTAGTAGAGACGGGGTGTTACCATGTTGGCCAGGCTGGTCTCGAACTCCTAATCTCAAGTGATCTACCTGCCTTGGCTTCCCAAAGTGCTGAGATTACAAGTGTGAGCCACCACACCTGGCCCAGGGCTGATTTTTTAAGGTCCTATACTAGAAATGACCTTGGCCTGCATCTAAATCTGGTTCTGGAATGAAGCTGGAGTAGGCTCTGCCCCTGGAGGGGGAAATCCCTTCCTGGGAATGGGATTCCTTGTCATCTGCAGGGGCCTGGTGGACTGAACAAAGAGGGGGGATGTGGGAATAAAAGACAAAGACATAAGAATATATTTGGAAGAAGGGGTCGGGGGCATCTTGCCTCTAGTGGACAAGGGCCCTGAGCTTTACACAGCCCTCTGTATTTATTGGTAAAAGAGATAACGAGAAAAGGGGGTGGTGATTGTTGGGTAATTGTCAGTTGGTCGTTTGGTTCACAGCAGGCTTGCGAGACTGCACCCTTTGAACAACAGGCGCTCGATTTCTCAGTAGATAACTTCAAGGAGCCCGACGCCAGGGAGTGTTGGCCCTCAGCAAATCTTTTGGTGGCAGTCGCAGTGCAAGTTTGCTCACATCCTGCATTCATGATAAACAGTTTGCTGTTTGATCATACAGCCTCCAGTGGAATGCTGAGTTGTTCACAATTCCTTTGGCCTTTTTGGCGCCCAACAATACCTGCCTAGAAAATCATTCATCAGTCACTGTGTGGTTAAGAATTGACACGTGCTCATACCTGCACTGCAAACCTTGTCTTTAGAACTGGTGTAGTTTTAGATAGACTTATAGATAAATTTACATAGATCATGCTTAATGCATGATGATTCAGGAGCAAAGCCTTCTCCCAAAGAATACCAGATGATTTTCTGGGACCCTCTGTTCACACCCAGTGTGTCCCCCAAGCCCTCAGGCTCCTTATGCATGTGTGGGACACACAGGGTTTCAGAATATAGGGAGAAAACATTTCCATTTGCTGGGAATCTGGAGTCAGGGACGTGGATTATTCTCAGTGTTCTGAGCTGGAATAGTGGCAGGGCCTTGTCACTGTTATGTGCCAGAGAAGAAATGCTATAGGGGACTGACCAGGTGCTCTCACATTCTGGTGTCAAATAGTCCTGGCCAGATGTGATGTGACACCTGGAGAGATGACTTGCCCTCTCTGAGGCTCAGTTTCCTCATCTGGAAAATAAGGAGAATAATAGTAGTCAGGTCGTTGTGAGGTTTAAAGGACTGAGTCCATGTAAAGATGTGTAATACGGGCCTACTACAGGTCAGAACCCATAGCCACTATTACAGACACACCTTGGAGATATTGCAGCCTCAGTTCCGTACCACTGCAATAAAGTGAATATCACAAGGTGTTTGGTTTCTGAGTGCATATAAAAGTTATGTCGGCTAGACACAGTGGCTCACACCTTTGGGAGGCCAAAGAGGGAGGATCACTTGAGCCCAGGAGTTTGAGACCAGGCTAGGCAACATGGCAAAACACTGCCTCTACAAAAAAATACAAAAATTAGCCAGGCATGGTGATGCACGCTGGTACTCACTGCTACTAGAGAGGCTGAGGCGGAAGGCTCGCTTGAGCTCAGGGAGTGAAGGCTGCAGTGAGCTATGAGCATACCACTGCACTCCAGCCTGGGCAACAGGGCAAGACTATATTAAACAAACAAACAAAAAGTTATGTCTGCACTATACTGTAGTCTATTAAGTGTGCAAGAACATTATGTCTAAAATACAATGTACCTATCTTAATTAAAAATACTTTATTACTAAAAAATGCTAATGATCGTCTGAGGCTTCAGCGAGTCATAATCTTTTAGCTGATGGAGGGACCTGCCTCAATGTTGATGGTTACTGATGGATCAGGGTGGTAGTTGGAGTGGCAGCGGCAGTTTCTTCAAAGAAGACAGCAACAAAGTTTGCCACATCGATTGACTCTTTCACAAAACATTTCTCTATAGCATGTAATGCTGTTTGATGACATCTTGTCCACAGTAGAACTTCTTTTAAACTTGGAGTCAATCCTCTCCAACCCTGCATTATCAACTAAGTTTATGTGATATTCTAAATCCTTTGTTGTCATTTCAAAAATGTTACAGCATCTTTACCAGGAGTAGATTTCATCTAAAGAAATCACTTTCTTTCCTCATCTGCAAGAAGCAACTCCTTATCTGTTCAAGTTTTATCATGAGGTTGCAGCAATTCAGTCACATCTTCAGACTCCACTTCTCGTTCTTTTACTATTTACATCACATCTGTAGTGACTTTTCCCACTGAAATCTTATATCCCTCAAAGTAATCCATGAAGGTTGGAACTAACTCCTTCCGAACTCCTACTAATGTAAATATTTTTACTTCCTTCCGTGAATCACAAATGTTCTTAATGGCATCTAGAAATTCTGAATCCTTTACTAGAAGAGTTTCAACTGACTGCTCAGATCCATCAGAGGAATCACTAAGGCAGCTTTAGCCTTAGAAAATGTATTTCTTAATAAGACCTGAAAGTCAAAATAATTTCCTGATCTGTGGGCTACAGAATGAACATTGTGTTAGCAGGCATTAAAACGACATTCATCTCCTTGAACCTCTCCACCAGAGCTCTTGGGTGACCAGTTGCATTACCAGTGAGCAGTAATATCTTGAAAGGAATCCTTTTTTCTGAGCAGCAGGTCTCAAGAGTGGGCTTGAAATATTCAGCAAACTGCACTATAAAGAGATGTACCGTCATCCAGGCTGTGTTCCATTTGTAGAGCACAGACAGAGTAGATTTAGCATAAATCTCAAAAACCTTAGGATTGGGCCAGGTAGAGTGGCTCACGCCTATAATCCCAGCACTTTGGGAGGCCAAGGCGGATGGATCATTTGAGATCAGGAGTTTGAGACCAGCCTGGCCAACATGGTAAAACCCCGTCTCTACTAAAAATACAAAAATTAGAAGCGAGTGATGGTGCACGCCTGTAGACAAAAGCTACTTGGGAGGCTGAGGCACGAGAATCACTTGAACCTGGGAGGCGGAGACTGCAGTGAGCCGAGATCGCACCACTGCACTCCAGCCTAGGTAACAGAGTAAGACTCTGCCTCAAAAATAATAATAAAATAAAAAAGAACCCTAGGATTTTCAGAATGGTCAGTGAGCACTGGCTTCAAATTAAGGTCACCAGCTGTACTTGCCCCTAACAAGAGAGCCAGCCTGTCCTTTGAAGCTTTGAAGCCAGGCATTGACTTCTCCTCTCTAGCTAAGAAAGTCCTAGATGTCATCTTCTTCCAATAGAAGGCTGTTTTGTCTATGCTGGATATCTGTCATTTGGTGTAGCCACCTTTATCAGTGACCTTAGCTAGATCTTCTGAGAACTTGCTGCAGCTTCTCCATCAGCACTTGCTACTTCACTTTGCACTTTCATGTTATGGAGATGGCTTCTTTCCTGAAACCTCATGAACCAACCTCTGCTAGATTCCAACTTTTCTTCTGCAGCTTCCTCATCTCCCTCAGCCTTTGCAGAATTGAAGATGGTTGGGAAGGACCTTGCTCTGGATTAGGCTTTGGCTTAAAGGAATGTTGTACTGGTTTGATCTTCCATCCAGACCATTCAAACTTTCTCCACATTAGCAATAAGGCTGTTTTGCTTTCTTTTCATTCATGTGTTCATTGGAGTAGCACTTTCAATTTCTTTCAAGAACTTTTCCTTTGCATTTCACAACTTGGCTGTTTGGCCCGAGAGGCCTAGATTTTGGCCTGTCTTGGCTTTCTACATGCCTTTCTCACTAAGCTTAGTCATTTTTAGCTGTTGATTTAAAGTGAGAGATGTGCAACTCTTTCTTTCACTCAAACACTTAGAGGCCATTGTAGGGTTGTTAATTGGCCTAATTTCAATATTGTTGTGTCTCAAGGAACAGGAAGGCCTAAGGAGAGGAAGAGAGATGGGGAAGTGGCTGGTTGGTGATCAGAACACACATGTATCTATTAAGTTTGCATTTTATATGGCGTGCTTCTGCAGTGCCCCCCAAATGACTACAATAGTAACAACAAAGATCACTAATCACCACAGAAGACATAATGACAATGAAAAAGTTTGAAATATTGCAAGAACTACCAAAATGTAATGAAGGGATGTAAAGTAAGCCCATGCGGTTGGAAAATGATGCCAGTAGACCTGCTCGATGCAGGGTTGCCACAAACCTTCTATTTGTAAAAAATGCAATATTTGCAAAGTGCAACAAAGCAAAGCACAATAAAATGAGGCATGCCTGTATCGTTACAATTTTAATCCAACATAAGCACCCTACACAGTATGTTCCAAAGGGAAAATACCCCCTAAATCAAATGCAGAAAGGAGTGTCAAATAGCAAGCTCTCAAAAAATGTTAGCTACTGTTATTAAGAGCTGGTAAGGCCAGGCATGGTGGCTCACGCCTGTAATCCCAGCACTTTGAGAGGCCAAGATGGGTGGATCACCTGAGGTCAGGAATTCAAGACCAGCCTGACCAACATAGGGAAACCCTGTCTCTACTAAAAATACAAAAAGTAGCTGGGCGTGGTGGTGTGCACCTGTAATCCCAGCTACTCAGGAGGCTGAGACAGAAGAACTGCTTGAACCTGGGAGGCAGAGGTTGCAGTGAGCTGAGATCGCACCACTGCATTCCAGCCTGGGCGACAGAGTGAGACTCCATCTCAGAAAAGAAAAAAAAAAAAAAAAAGCTGCTAAGTTATAATCGGCTTCCTGTGTCTCAGAGTCAGTTAGCTTTCCTGGGAATGTCAGCAGCAGAAGCTCATTTAATAAATTCCATGAGGCACATCTCAGAAGTCCCATTCTTGCCCAAAATGCATCACCTGAATCTAATCATGAGGAAACCTCAGACAAACCAAAATTGAGGGAGATTTAAATGAAATAACTGGTCTGTATGCTTCAAAAATGTCAAAGTCATGAAAGACAAAGAGATGGCTGAAGAACTATTCAGATTAAAGGAGACAAGACTGTGAAGTCAATGCATGATCTTGAATCAGACTCCGGACCAGAAAGAAAAGAAAATGCTTTAAAGGATATTATTAGAACACTTGGTCAAATTCAAATAAGGTCTTTAGATTAGGTAATAATATTGTATGATCGCAAAAACTTCTGATTTTGATAACTGTCCGATGATTATGTAAGAAAATGTACTTGTCATTGAGATATACAACCCAAAGTATTTAAGGGTACAAGGTCATAATGTCTCAAACTTACTCTTGAACACTTCAGAAAAAAACTAGTATGTAGGCTTGGCACAGTGGCTCATGCCTGTAATCCCAGTAGTTTGGAAGGCCGAGGCAGGTGGATCACTTGAGGTCAGGAGTTCAAGACCAACCTGGCCAACAAGGTGAAACCCTGTCTCTTCTAAAAATACAAAAATTAGCTGGGCATGGTGGCATGCACCTGTAATCCCAGCTACTTGGGAGGTTGAGGCAGGCGAATCGCTTGAACCCGGGAGGTGGAGGTTGCAGTGAGCCAAGATTGTGCCACAGCACTACAGCCTGGGCAACAGAGACTCTGTCTCATAAAAAAATTAATATGTGAATATTGAAAAGTAGTGACAAAGCAAACGTGGCAAAACGTCCCTTGGTAAATGTCGGTTGAGGGTATTTAAGAGTTCTTTGTGCTATTTCTGCAACTTTTATGCACATTTGAAATTATTTCAAAATAAAAAGTAAAGTATACCTAAATAAGAGGAAGCTAGGAAGTGACAAAACCATTAAAGGAAGAATAAGAAACCGCAGTTCTGCCAGCAGCCAGCTCCCTGCTGGTTCCCACGTCAGGCGCTGTGAGAAGCCCTTTGCCTCTTGGTCCTGTGTCCTCACCATGCCCCCTTGTGGTCAGCCTGGAAAGGCCAACTTGATAGTAGGTTCTTCAGATGTGCCACCCATGTGGTGACAAGTCCTGGAGCGTTGGCATGGGTGGTACTGACAAAGGCGATGGATCCAGGGTAGTGCAGTGGCCAGTGGCAAGGGATGAGGCGGGGGCTCCAATGGCATCGTTCGACCTGTCTGCTACCTTTTTACCTACATGTCTCATGAAGGGATCAAGGAGAAAAGCACTGTGGTCTGGGAAAAGACTTCTAGCACTGAGACGCTGCCTTCAGGGGCCAAGATTAACCTGGCTCCCCAGAAGAGGAGCAGTGCTCATTGTCAGACAGAAGAGGGCGCTGTTTTCTCCCGTGTCATCATTTGAATTGGCACCGATAGGCTTTGGCCACCAGCTATGCCCACTGAGTGTGGTTCCACAAATCTGCAAATTCCAAGGGCAAGATTTAGGGTGAGGTTAATGAGACAGGGTCAAGTACAAGTTCAGGGGCTGATCATGTCTTTACTTTGTTACTTTGTTCATCATGGATTTTCTTCATTAATTTTGATTTTCAAAATATTGCATTGAATGTTATTTAGCTTGATTAATGAGTTATTTGGCAACTCCTTAAATTTTGTGCCTAAGGCTAGTGTCTCATTGGCCTTGCCCTAGTCCTGCCTTGACAGATCTAATCCGTTAGTCGTATCACCACCAGCTCAGAGTTTGCAATTAGGCCCTTTTGTACCTATAAAGAAAGGACTGGCAAAAAGACTTAATCCTGAGAATGTAAATACTTGCTTTTTTTTTTTTTTTTTTTGGCAGAGTCTTACTCTGTCACCCAGCCTAGAAGACTAGAATGCAGTGGCTCAATCATAACTCACTGCAGCCTCTAAATCCTGGGCTTAAGTGATCCTCCCATCCTCCCACCTCAGCCTCCAGGGTAGCTGGGGCCAGAGGTATACACCACCATGCCTGGCTAACTTTTTTATTTTTAGTAGAGACAAGCTCTCGCTATGTTGCTCAGGCTGGTCTCGAACTCCTGGGCTCCTGCCTCAGCCTCCCAAGGTGCTCGGATTACAGATGTGAGCCACTGCGCCCAGTCAAATGCCTGCTTTTGATGCCACTTCACAGCCAGCAACTAGAGACCAACTTCTTAATCCCCAAGTCTCAATTTCTTCATCTGTAAAATGAGGATAGCAATTGCTGCTTTGCAGTTTATTCTGAAAACAGATTATCACCCCAACTGAGTACCCCTAACGGCCAGGCACCGTGTTGAGTCTGCCCTTTAGTTATAACCTCTCTAAATTTTCACAGCCCTACCATGTAAGAGATACTATTATCCCCATGTTAAAGGTGAGGAAAAGGGCACAGAAAAGTTTGGTTATCCGTCCAAGGCTGAACAGTCAGTAAGTAAAAGTGTATATGCTTTAACTTCATCAGCATACCCGACATGAGATGACCCCCATGCCCCCAGGGATATCTTGCCTTTCTCAAATTCCAAGGTAGCCTTTGCGCAACGTATCAGTCTCCACTGACTCCTGTCCCATCAGGGCCCATAGTGGATGGCTGTATGGGGGCCATGTGTCTGAACTCCTGATCCTCATTTCATTTGGCAACATCTGCCGAGATTTTTGGTTGTCACAAGTGGGGGTTGTCACAAGTGGAGGACTGGCATCTAGTGGGTAGATTGGCATCTAGTGGCGTCTAGTGGGTAGAGGCAGGGGATGCTGCTAAAGTGTCCATTAATGCACAGGATGGTCCCCACAGCAAAGTACTATCTGCCCCCAAATGTCGACAGTGTCAAGGCTGAGGAGCCTGCTCTATGCTATGATCCCAGTCAGAAAGGTACATGAGGACTTAGCACTTAGTGCTCCATGGAAGGTAGACATTGTTGTGGTTGTTATTACTCCCTTTTGTCTCTATAGCTGGGGGTTCCCGTGGCTTCCAGGGAAGCTGAGTTCCCTTGGCACTGCACCCACACTGTGATCAAGAACCCTGTCTCAGGCCGAACACGGTGGCTCACACCTGTAATCCCAACACTTTGGGAGGCCAAGGTGGGAGGATCGCTTGGGCCCTGGAATTCAAGACCAGCCAGAGCAACATGGTGGAATCTTGTCTCTGCAAAAAAATACAAAAATTAGCCAGGCATGGTGGCATGCACCTGTGGTCCCAGCTACTTGGGAAGCTGAAGTAGGAAGATTAGATTACTTCAGCCTGGGAGATTGAGGCTGCAGTGAGCTGAGATCGCACCACTGCACTCCAGCCTGGGTGACAGAACGAGACCCTGTCTCAAAAAAAAAAAGAAGAACTTGGTCTCTGGAGTCCATTAGAGCATCATACGTCGCATTCAGCAATGATTTATTGAGCATCTGCTGCTACATGACAATCCTATTCCAGGCAGCACAGACACATGGAGGTGCCCCTGCCCCTATGCGGCAGCCTAGTTGAGAGACAACATTAGACAAGGAAACACACAAGCTCAGAGACAATAAGATGTTACAATGCACACCGTGAAGTGAAAGACCTGGGTGCCACGACAGAGAAGAATAGGGAAGACCCTGATAGGGTTGAGGCCAGGAGGGCTTCTCTGAGGGTGTGACATTTAAGCTGAGCCCTGAGGCTGGAGGAAGGAAGAGCAGTGTAGGCGGAGAGAACAGCTGTGCCAAGGCCCTGAGGGGGGAACCGAAAACTGAAACCGGGCAGTGGAGGGGAGACTAGTCAGGGAGGAAGAGAGGAGTAGAGTGTTATGACCTGGGAAATGTGAGCGGGTAGAGGCCACATTAAGGAGTTGGGTCATTGACCAATAAAAGCCCTGGAAGGATTTTAATCAGAGCAGGCCTCCCTTCAGAAAGTGACTCTTGACGTCCAGGCACAGCCCTGTGTGGAAGATAGTGTGTGAGGCTGAAACCCAGAGTGTGTGTCATCATCTGGAAACAAGTCTGCAAAGGTGAGGTTTGTCACAGTTATGCAACCTTAACTAATGCACCTTCCTCCCCGCAAACTCTAAGCTGGTTGTGAAACATGGCAATGGAGCATTTTGCATATTTTACAAAATTATTGTTAATGCTCATTCATTTTTTGGACAAAGACCAGCATCAGTCACTGGAAACACCTATTTGGATCACGAGGCTTGTCCTCTGCCAGGAGTGAGCACTTTCCTGCAGGCTTCTTGTTTCTTCTTGCTGCTTTTGGGTGACTCAGCCTACGACATTTTGCTCCTCCTGAAATCTCCATATCTTGCCTTTCTCAAATTCCAAGGTAGCCTTTGCGCAACGTATCAGTCTCCACTGACTCCTGTCCCATCAGGGCCCATAGTGGATGGCTGTATGGGGGCCATGTGTCTGAACTCCTGATCCTCATTTCAGCCCATTCATGTGACATGCATGGAGCTCTTCAGCAGGGACTTACTGACCAAGACAAGAGCTTGAGGCTTTGAGGGGATCTGATTGTCACTGCACAATCAAGGACAGTATTCCCAAAAGTAGATGTTGCTCAAGATAGTCCAAGGAATTCTATGAAGAAAAGGACTCCGCAGACAATAAATTTTGGACACCCTGTTTCAACACAGTTAAGCGGCTTTTTACAATTACAGGACTTTTCAGAACATTTAATATGCTAATGTGCATTATAAATCTCCAAGAAAGAATGATGCATATTTATCTTTTCTTCCAGGTGCATCTTGGAGACTGGTGTTTGCAAGTATATGGAGCAGGAAACTTCATCCCGAGGATGGAGACCCTGGAGCTGTCAGCAGGCATTAGGCAAGTGCCTCAGAATTCCCAATTCCCAGCAAGAGAAGCCAACCGAAGGATGAGATGGAAGGTTTCTGCCTTACCAGGGTCCTCCAGTACTGCATGGAGGGGTTGAAGTGAACCTTCTAGAGGTGGGGTCAATGACTCTTGGAGGTAGGAGAAAGCTTCCCTTGACTCAGTTGCACACAAAGACAGAAAACATGTTTGCATGGGCATTGTTTAACCTGCTTAAAAGAATGAAAAGCTTTTAGCACTTTTTTCTTTTCTCTAATTACTAAAGAAGTACATGTTTTGCAAAAAAAAAAAAATCAAACAATACACAAGTATATCGAGTAAAAAGTGGAAGTCCTCCTTTCATCTCCTGCCCTGCATCCCTCCCTGCATCCCCAATGTTCCATATTAAGGTTTTGGTATGCCTGGTTCGGTGGGTGAGAAGGTTAATCTGGAGTCAGCACTCTGAGATTGAATCTCAGCTTTGCCACATGCTAGCTCTGTTTCCTTGGGCACAAGCCTCAGTTTGCTCATCTCTAAAATAAAGCAGCCATAGGAAGGGCTTGGGGGATATGGAGTGAGATGAAACACAGAAAGCCCTAATGCAGCACCTGCACCTAGCTGGATTCAGTTAAATTTGGCTCTTAGAATTCTCCTTCCAGAATCCAGGCATTTTTTAAAAGGTCCAATTTCATTCCATGGATGTGCTAATTAGAGAATGGGGTCCATCTCTTAATCTGTTCATGTGACTCTTCTTTAAGTCCTCAAGGGCAATTTCTATATGCAGAAACCACTATTTAGAAGTTTACTTTATTTTTTCAATTTAATACTCAAATTGTCAAAGCTGGAAATTAAAAAAAAAACAGATTACTTGACTTTCTTTATTCTACACATTAGCTTGTTTTTAAAGCTAGGAACTAAGAATTTTTCTAGGACTTTGATGGAATGATTACTATCTTAGAAAATGCCATGCCTCCATAAATATATATACCTACTATGTACCTGCAAAATTAAAATAAGAAAATTGTTAACAGAAAAAAAAGAAAATGCCATGCTTTTAAGGTCAGCTTACAAAGGTTCTCATTCTTTTTATAAACCCAGCTAGGATTTCCAGATAAAATACAAGTTACCCAATTAAATACGAACTACCCCAAATTCAAATCTACCTACTGTTCTATGATTTTATTTGTTACATCTGCCAACCCTAAACCCAACAAACCTAAATAATTACTTATAAGGAGTTTGCGGCCAACTTATAAACATTTTAAACTTTATTTAATATGCCGTATTTTCTTTTAAAATTTCTTCAATTGTCTGAATTAACAAAAAAGCTACCTTTAAAAAATACTAAATCATTTGAATTCTAATAAAGTAAACAAACAAAACACTGATGATAACCCAAAATGTTTATAAATGTTCCAGAACTGTATTCAGACAAAGGTTTCAATGTAAAGTCATGAATCTGAATCAAACCCTACCAAGTGCACATTTTGTAAGAGAGTTACAAGATTTTCTATATAGTTGGCCAAGCAGCTCTCATTAAGTCCATAAAATACCACATATTCCATCTGAAAACACACAGAAACATTATACCATGGCTCTCAGTCTCTTAAACATTTCTACACTTAATTCTAAATCTTTTTCTGGTTGGAAGATGCCTATTCACTAAGAAAGACAATTAACCATTCCCTAGAACTATTTATTTATTTATTTATTTATTTATTTATTTATTTATTTATTTACTTTTTGAGATGGAATCTCACTCTGTCGCCCAGGCTGGAGTGCAGCAGTGCGATCTTGGCTCACTGCAACCTCTGCCTCCCAAGTTCAAGCCATTCTCCTGCCTCAGCCTCCCAAGTAGCTGGGATTACAGGCACCCACCACCATGCCCAGCTAATTTTGTATTTTTAGTAGAGATGGGGTTTCACCATGTTGGCCAGGCTGGCCTTGAACTCCTGACCTCAAGTGATCCACCCACCTCAGCCTCCCAAAGTGCTGGGGCTACAAGAGTGAGCCATTACACCTGGCCCAGAGCCACTTTTTACCAGAGATTCAACCAGGCCTGAGGTCTTAGGTTGCAGACAACAGGGAGATTGATTGCAGCATGAACTCAGAAAACCATTTCCTTCCATGTACTATTTGGGGTTATCTTATAGAATTACTGCCATGCTTGGCCAGGATGCTGCCTGGATGTATGTTGGGGATACATGTATAATTTTCCCTGTGGCTGTGGCCCCAGACCCATCCCCTTAAGAAGGGTTGGTCCGCAGATCCCGATGCTGGCTTGGAGTTATTCTTATTCCCTATCCTTTTCACAGAATTGTCTTTGCCAAAGTCCATTACTGTATCTTGATTGGATTTTGCTTTTTTTTTTTTCTTTACAGACCTTCATAGTTTCCTGCCCAAATCTGTAAATGTCATTTTGCTTGAGTTGATATCCTACAGTTCTTACAAGACCTTTCTCTCCCAGGGTCACACAACTCTCGTCAATATTAAATTAATATCAGCTTGAATCACGGGTCTTTCCATGGGTTTCATGGGCTGTTTGCTCACAGAGTCTGGGGACATTTTCCTCATCCATTCCATCAGATCCCCAGTTGCTTTCTCTGGCAACACACTGCTAGTATTTGTACAGTAAAACAGCCTAAAAAATTAAGTCATTCAAACTACCCTTGACCTTACTTTACACCACCAGGGCAATTAGAGTCACAGTCTGGGTGTGTCTGAGGACACCAGGCCGCCAAATCCCAGTGATTTAGAGAAAACCCAGCAGAATTTCCCATGCCTCCTGCCTCATTGTCCCCCAGCAGAAGGTTCCGTCACCCCAGGTGCCCTCTAGGGTGGACCACTTCCGAGTTCATCCACTGTCAGGAAAAGGCACATGGCATGCAACCGCAGGACCGATGACTAGATGTCAGAGCTGGCTCCCGGTTGGGATATGAGTGACTTTGTGGAGGATGGTGCCTAAATGAGGCATGCCAATTTCCGCACCCGGGTGACGAACATAGGGGCTCCTAAAAGGCTAGCCCAATGTATCTGTATTTCCTTGGGGATTAAACCCCATGATCTTCACTTCCTCGGAGAACTGAAAGTTGCAACGAGAAATCCAGTAATTCCTGTTATCTGCAGGCTTTATAAGTCAGTGGAGCCTGCGGAGGTGGCCAGAATCCGGCACTCCAAGTGCTGCTGTCTTCTCACGGAGTCTTGAAGCCAGAGCAGCGCCAGGATGTCACAGGAGCTGGCCCCACTGCTGCTTCTCCTCCTCTCCATCCACAGTGCCCTGGCCCTGAGGATCTGCTCCTTCAACATCAGGTCCTTTGGGGAAAGCAAGCAGGAAGACCAGAATGCAATGGATGTCATTGTGAAGGTGAGTCCCTTTCCTGGGAGGAGGATCCCAGACACCCCTTACACCCTCTCTCCTGTCTTCAGACTTTAAGAGACTCAAGGTACTTAAAGTGGGCCCTTAGGGGGAATGTAGAAGCTGGCTTGGAACAATAACCACTTCAACTCTCTGTGCCTCCTGCCATCATCTTAAAACAGGGGCTCTCTCCAGGATCGCTGAGGGGACTATAGGAGTTGGCAAATAGAAAGCTCTTAACGTAGTGTCTGGCTCATTATACGTTCCACATAAGGGTTGGCTATTACAATTTTTCTTGCTATTTATTGAATGCCTGTATCAGGCACTATAAGCACATGGTTTCATTTCATCATCTTTATGAAGAGGGACTATTACTCCCCACGCAGAGGTGATGAACAAAGAAAGATGAAGTAATCTTATACAGCTGCTCCTTTTCACCAGCAAAGCCCAGCTCCTTTCTCTCTCTTTTCTTTTCTTTCTCTCTCTCTTTCTTTCTTTCTTTCTTTCTTTCTTTCTTTCTTTCTTTCTTTCTTTCTTTCTTTCTTTCTTTCTTTTTCTTTCTTTCTTTCTTTTCTTTCTCTTTCTTTCTTCTTCCTTTGTTTCTTTTTCTTTTCTTTCTTCTTCCTTTCTTTTTCTTTCTCTCTCTTTCTTTCTTTCCCTTCCTTGCTTTTTTCCTTCCTTCCTTCTCTCCCATCCTCACCATCCCTCCGTCTCTTTCTCTTTCTTCCTTCTTCTCCTCCTTCCTTCCTCTTTCCCCCTCCTCTACTCCCCCGTTCCTTCCACCTTCACTTAAGCTTTCCTTGGGTGATATATCCAGTGTCTGGGGACACTGCTCGCTTTCTCTGGAGTTAGTTGACTCCATTTATCTTACAGGGTAATTTATTTTTGATGCTGGCAACTTAACCCTTTCCCAGGACTCTGGAAAGGTACTTATTACCTTAGGAAACCTGAGGCACCATGGTGTGGTAGGGGGGCCAGGAGCCCTGGGTTCAGATCCCACCTACCAGACTTGTGAGCTTCAGGAGGCCCTGCACCTCCCTGAACCACCAGCTATTCTCAGTAAAACGGCGACCACACCCGAATACCACCTGTAGCACTGGCTGGGGAAGAGAACTCAGGGTGCCTGAGGCGCCCAGCAGAGCCTGCAGCAAGGCGGGTATTCATGAGCCAGAGCTGTTGCTGTTGCTCTCATTGGGAAGGAGGATTGGAGTAAGGACTGGCAGGCTTTGTTCTTACTTGGATGAGCCTTTCAGACCCGGGTGGCCCTGCCCTTTGGGAGGTACCCAAGGCCTTCTAGATGGTGTTGTTTAGCCAGGATAGCAATGCCAAGCCTGTGGGAACCATGACAAGATTGTTCAATGGGAAACCCTGACATGTAAGGAAATGATTCTCCCCAATTCACACATGGCCCATGGAACCTGGGTAGCCACTGAGTTCCCATCTCCTTCCTCACTGATGCAACCCGGCTGTCTTTTTGATCCTTAGTGAGTCCATCATGGGGGCTTGAACTCTGCATCGCCCCCGAGCAGCTGTGTCCTGCAGGGCGTGTCTGAAGTCCTTGTCAAGGCTGCCTCACCCTCCCCATCCTACCAAGAGGCCATCATCCCCAAAACACTGCAAAAGCCACCCAACAGTGCACTCACAGTCACCCAAGAATGCCAGGCACTCAGAATAGGATTATCTGTAGCGCCCATTGACTATGCACCTCCTATAGGCCAGGAATTCTGTATTTGGATTTAATACTGTGACTTAGGTGGTGTCGCCCCCATTTCATAACTGAGTAAACAGAGGCTGAGAGTGGCCCCTTATCTAGATTTCCATAGCCAGTAAGGGGAAGAGCCAGAGTCAATCACACCCCTGCAGCCCAGCCATAGAAGCTGAGATGCCTTCTCCACTCTTCCGTCCGGATTTATCGCTTCAGAGACTCAGCAGCATCATGCTGCCGTCATCCTGACCTGCACTGGGGAGGCTGGAGAGTGAGGAAGGCCTGCCTTCTCCATCTTGGGTTGGCCCCCGCATATCATGGGCAGCTGTCCAGATGCCAACCCCTCCCTGGCTGAGTGTCCTGTCTGTGCGTTCTCCAGGGTGTCCTTAAAGAACAGAGCTTGTTCATCCAGCAAATGCTCAGTGAAGCCAGACCTTGCATCAGACACACCAGGGCACTGAGGATGTAGCAGTGGCTGTGGGAGGCATTGCCTCCCTCTTCACAGAGCTTACAGCAGAGGGTAATGGTTATTTCAGGAGTGCATGCTATGTGCCAGGCCCTTAATGTGCAGTGTCTAATTCAGCCACACAGCCACTCTGATTATTGTGCCCATTTTGCAGAGGAGACAAATAGAACTCAGAGGTGAAGAGAGTTGCCCAAATAGCTGTGGAGCACATAAGTGGCAGAGGGAGGGCTGGAGCCCAGGCTCTTCCCACCATGCTGAGCTGCTCCCTCTTTAGAGGCATGACATAGGGTTTCACAAGCCACCCTCTGGCCCAGATCTTTCTTTCTTTTCTTTTCTTCTCTTTCTTTCTTTTTAATTTCCTTCCTTCCTTCCTTCCTTCCTTCCTTCCTTCCTTCCTTCCTTCCTTCCTTCCTTCCTTCCTTTCCTTCTCTCTCTCTCTCTCCTTCCTTCCATCCATCCTTCCTTCCTTCCTCCCTTCCTTCCTCTCTTTCCCTCTTCCTCTCTTCCTTCCTTCTTTTTTTTTTTTTTTTTTGGACAGGTTCTTGCTCTGTTGCCCAGACTGGAGTGCAGCGGTACAACCACAGCTCACTACAGCCTTGACCCCCTGGGCTCAAACAATTCTCCCATTTCAGCCTCCTGAGTAGCTGGAACTACAGGTGCACACCACCATGCTGGCTAATTTAAAAAAAAAATTGAAGAGATGGGGTCTCACTATGTTACCCAGGCTGGTCTCAAAGTCCTGAGCTCAATATCCTCCTGCCTCAGCCTGCCAAAGCACTGGGCTTACAGGCGTGAGCCACCATGCCCGGCCTGCCCCAGATATTTCAAGACCCCTCCAGACCATCTCTTCCCCTCTCCCCAGGCCCACTTATAACACACGTTGCTTGGATTCTGTCAACACTAGGCATGCACAACCCAGAAATTCCTCTTCCCCTCCTGTGAACAGAGTCAGGAATTTGGCCTTAGGGAGATATCAGTGTTTCAGGTCTCGGCTCTGGAAGGTTTCCTCCCTGGGACTCTCATCCTGGGAGCCTCCTCTTGAGAAGATGGAGCCAGGGCAAGTATATTTTTCCTGGTCTGAAATTTGAGCAGGGAGAACATGTGTCAAGAGGGATTAGAAAATGCAGTATTTGGCCGGGCGCGGTGGCTCATGCCTGTAATCCCAACACTTTAGGAGGCCGAGGAGGATAGATCACCTGAGGTCAGGAGTTCGAGACCAGCCTGACCAGCATGGAAAAACGCTGTCTCTACTAAAAATAAAAAAAAATAGCTGGGCGTGGTGGTGCAGGCTCCTGTAGTCTCAGCTACTCAGGAGCCTGAGGCAGGAAAATTGCTTGAACCCAGGAGGTGGAGGTTGCAGTGAACTGAGATAGCACCATTGTACTCCAGCCTGGCCACAAAGCAAGACTCCATCTCAAAAATAAATAAATAAATAAATATAGTGGTCAAGAAGGTGCTCTGTAGTGTACATAACCTGTTGTCCTGTATTCACTCTGTGTTCAAATTATTAAACCTCATGGAGCCTCAGAGTACCCAACTACACTAGCATTGAGGACCAGCATCAAAGAGTTACCACGAAAACTGATTAATTGCCGGACGTGGTGGCTCACGGCTGTAATCTCAGCACTTTGGGAGGCCAAGGCAGGCAGATCACCTGAGGTCAGGAGTTCGAGACCAGCCTGACCAACACGGTGAAACCCTGTCTCTACTAAAATACAAAAATTAGCTGGGCATAATGGCAGGTGCCTGTAATCCCAGCTACTCAGGAGGCTGAAGCAGGAGATTCGCTTGAATCCAGGAGGTGGAGGTTGAACCCAGTGAGCCGAGATTGCGCCACTGTGCTCCAGCCTGGGTGAAAAGAGTGAGACTCTGTGACTCTGTCTCAAAAAAAAAAAAAATTGATGAGTCAATGATAAGAGGTAACTCTTATGAAGCCCTTCCTATGTGCCAGGCACTGTATTAAGCATGTTATATAAGACAACTCATTTAACTTATATTAAATAAGTTAGTTAGAAATGCACCTGTCATGTCCTGATAAATTTTGGCCATTACCTCCCATAATTTCTTACCCATCAAGCAGTTTTCTTTTTTAAATAAGACTTCCATTTTAATTATAAACGTCTGATTTTTAAATTATATTCTGTATAAATTAAACAATGATTTTTAAAATGAAAATAGTCATTAAAGATGATTTTTAAAATACAGAAACCTGTAAAGAAGAAATCATTCATTACCCTGCCACTTGAAGGTAATAATTGTTGGCATTTGGGTAATTTTCTTACAGGCATATGTAAGACCGCATGGGTTTTGCAGCAGGGACACCATCCTGTGTCATCAGTTTTGTATTCTGCTTTATATTTCCCACGATGTTCATATTCTTTTAAAACATGGCTTTAATGCTATATAATGCCTTATCCTGTGTTTGCAACCTAATTCATTGAATGATTTTCTGTTTGGCAATACCTAGGTTGTTTCCAATTTTTTGTTGCAATACATCTTTCTCTTTGATCTGTACAGGTAATAATAATTTGTTTCATGCCTCCTATATGGCTGGCACTATTCTAAGTACCCACTTAATCCTCAAGCAACCCCATGAGGGATTGATATTATCATCCCAATTTATACATGAGGAACCTGAGGTGCAGAGAAATTGTGGCTATTTCCTTACAATGAGAGACATTCTTTTTTTTTTTTTTTTTTTTTGAGTTGGAGTCTCACTCTGTCACCCAGGCTGGAGTGCAACAGTGTGATCTTGGCTCACTGCAACCTCTGTCCCTCGGGTTCAAGTGATTCTCCCGCCTCAGCCTCCTCTGTAGCTGGAATTACAGGCACACGTCACCACGCCCGGCTGATTTTTGTATTTTTAGTAGAGACAGGGTTTCACCGTATTGGCCAGGCTGGTCTCAAACTCCTGACCTCAGGTGATCTGCCTGCCTTGGCCTCCCAAAGTGTTGGGATTACTGGCTTCAGCCACCTGCGCCCCAAAGGAAGACATTCTTCAAAGTGGAAAAATTGGGTCAAAGGGCATACATATTTGAAAATACCTTCCAGAAAGGTGTGGCAGTCACAGTGACTAAATCAGCAGACTGGCTTGGCCAGCAGCTTCCAGCTCGCAGGAGAGCCCTGTGTGGCTGATGCCATGGAGTTCAAGCTGTCCATGGAAGGCTCCAGCCTTAGGACATTGTTCTCCTCGTCAGTCACTACACGGGTGGACCTCCCACCTGGAGCAGCTTCCTAAAGGCTGAACCCCCAGTCACAGAGGCACCCAGACAGGTGAGTGCTGGTGTCTCTCCCCACTGGGTCCTTCTAAAGATGGAACTGGAACATGTGCTCTGGAAAGACAGGACCACTGGCATAACCCTCGTACTCTATGTCTTTGGTGGCTGTGTAAGAGGACATAATTAACCTTGGGGACCAGGTGCGGTGGCTTATGCCTGTACTCCCTGCACTTTGGGAGGCCAGGGTGGAAGGATCACTTGAGGCCAGGAGATTGAGGCTGCAGTAAGTCATGATCACACAGCTGCACTCCAGCCTGGGTGACAGAACAAGACCTTGTCTCAAAAAAAGATATTAACCTTGGGGATGCCTTGTCCTTGACCAACAAATTCTGTGTCATTGAGCCCACCAGGATCCCATACACAGAAAGGCCCCTGTGGGCTTGGTCACAGAAAGGGCTGTGGGCTTGGTCTGCACCCTGGCCTCTAGGTTGTTGCTCACCTTGAAGGAGCCTCTCCTATATTCTTTTCTCTCTGAGTGCTTTCTCAACTTTCAGGGACCATTCAAATGTCACCTCCACTGTGGAGCCCTTCCAAATCCTCCGAATAGAAGCAATTAATTACTCCTCAACACTTCCACAGCTTGTGACTTTTATTTAGTGCAGGTTTTTGTTTTGGTTTGATTTTGGTCTCACATCATAGCTAGCTGTTTCCATTTGTCTGTCTTGCTGGACTGAGTCTTCCAGAGTAGTGACTGGTTTTCTTTTTATTTATTTATTTTTTTTTGAGATGGAGTCTTGCTCTGTCCCCAGGCTGGAGTGCAGTGGCGTGATTTCAGCTCACTGCAACCTCTGTCTCTCAGGTTCCAGAGATTCTCCTGCCTCAGCCTCCCGAGTAGCTGGGATTACAGGCACATGCCACCATGACCGATTAATTTTTGTATTTTTAGTAGAGACGGGGTTTCACCATGTTAGCCAGGCTGGACTCGAACTCCTGACCTCAGGCAATCTGCCTGCCTCATCCTTCCAAAGTGCTGGGATTACAGGTGTGAGCCACTGTGCCCAGCCAGGACTGTGTTTTAATAGTTCAGCATGGTGGACTTTGTAGTCACGTGGACCTGAGTTCAAATCCTGGCTCTATAACCTATACTGGCTGTATGACTTTAAGCTAGTCACTCAACCACTCTGAGTTTGGTTTCTGCCTATGTTTAATGGACAAAAAAGCATAGTTATCCCATGGGGTTGTTGTAAGACTTGGAGTAGGTTTGCAGTAAATGTCAGCTTTTATAGTTATTATCATTATAATTATACCTCTTTATTTCTAATCCAGTGTTACCTTTGCTAAGGGCTTAATATTTATTATTATTATTATAATTATTCAAGCAAAGCCAAGAGGCAGGATATTGTGGGGAGGTCATGAGCAAGGGGCTCTGGGCTTGAATCGTACAGGTTCAAATTCTGCCTCCGCCACTTTCTAGTAGGGTGACAGGGAGTGTAATTTACTCAACTTTCTCTGAGCCTCACGCTTCTCTTAAAAATGTATATAACAAAAGTACCAACCTACCTCAGGGAGTCCTTCATTTAGTTCAGAGTAGAAATTATTTTAATAAGCACTCAGTGCAATGCTTAAAAACAGTAAATGTCCAATAAAAGGTTTTATTTATCTGTGGTAAATGACCTCAACCCCTGGGAATTCTCTTTCTTGCAGGTCATCAAACGCTGTGACATCATACTCCTGATGGAAATCAAGGATAGCAACAACAGGATCTGCCCTGTACTGATGGAGAAGCTGAATGGGTAACATGGGGAAGGGTGGGCCCGCTAGGGCTCAAGGTCAAGTGCAAGGGCATCTGAAAGCTCCAGGGATCTGAAAGTAATGTGAGATCCCGCACTTTACCACCAGTTCACATAGCCTGTGCTGCCCAGGATTCCAACTCCCTTAGCCACGGTCCTGAGAACTTTCTTTCTTTTTTTTTTTTTTTTGAGACGGAGTCTCGCTCTGTCGCCCAGGCGGGAGTGCAGTGTCATGATCTCGGTTCACTGCAAGCTCCGCCTCCTGGGTTCATGCCATTCTCCTGCCTCAGCCTCCTGAGTAGCTGGGACTATAGGCAGGCGCTCGCCACTATGCCCGGCTAATTTTTTGTATTCTTTAGTAGAGATGGGGTTTCACCGTGTTAGCCAGGATGGTCCCGATCTCCTGACCTCGTGATCCACCCGCCTCAGCCTCCCAAAGTGCTGGGATTACAGGCATGAGCCACCGCACCCGGCCTGAGAACTTTCAACCAGCTGATTTTACTATGATAAAACAGAATAGGGGAAATAGATGAGGGGTCTGGACACAGAAAGAAATGAAAAAAGCAGATGAGGCTGAGCTAAAAAGTACAGGTATGAAGAAAATGTTGGAAAAAAGAAAAAATTAAAAACCAACAGTAGAAGAAAGATCAATAAAATTACGATATGCTCACACACTGGAATATTATGCAGCTGTTAAAAGTCATGCTGGCGGCCAGGTGTGGTGGCACGTGCCTATAGTCTCACCTACCTGGGAGGCTGAGGTGGAAGGATCACTTGAGCCCATGAGGATTAGGCTACAGTGAACCATGATCACCCCACTGCACTCCAGCCTGGGCCACAAAGCAAGACTCTGTCTCTTAAAAAAAAAAAAAAAAAAAAAAAAAAAAATGCTTGCTACACAATAAGTTAGAGCTAAATATTCCAGCATGGAATAATGGCTGCAATGTATTAAAAAAAAGCAAGAGCAAGTTGAGAATTGCAGGTAAAATAGCCCATTTGAGTTGTCATGTTACATGAATAAGGGTGTGTTTGTGTTTCCATGTGCATAGAAGATGAAAGATTGGAAGGATGCTCTCCAAACTATTCATAGTGGTTACTTCTGGGGGGTGTGATCAGAGAGCTGTGGTGAAAGGGGTTAGTGAAGGAATGAGGGGCACTTGCTTTTTATTTTAGTACTTTTTAAATTTGAGACTCTGTCGCCCAGGCTGGAGTGCAGCAGCAAGATCTCGGCTCACTGCAACCTTTGCCTTCTGGGTTCAAGTGATTCTCCTGCCTCAGCCTCCCAAGTAGCTGGATTTACAGTCAGGCACCACTATGCCTGGCTAACTTTTGTATTTTTAGTGGAGTCGGGGTTTTGCTATGTTGCCCAGGCTGGCCTCAAACTCCTGACCTCAAGTGATCTGCCCGTCTCAGCCTTCCAAAATGCTGGGATTACAGGCGTGAGCCACTGCACCTGGCCATCTCAGCATGAAACACTTAATAGAGACTTTTGAACAAAAGCCATGTCTGGGTCTTGGGCAGGGGCGAGAGGAGATGGTAGATCCCGGTGCCATCATCCCGCAACCTCCGGGCTTCTTCATCATAGGGAAGGAATGTGTAGGACAACTGTAGGGACAGGCAAGAATCCATGTCAATTTGCCTAAGGGCTTCCCTTATAGTGAGGAAAATGAGTGAGGGACCTGCCTGAGTCACTCAGCCAGGAAGTGGCCACGCCTACCGCTGAACTTGCGTCACATCTGATCTCATAGCCAGTGCTCTATTCTTTGTCATCTCAGCCTTCCTTGGAGTGGTCCCAGTCAGGTTTGTGGGAGACTGAGGGGACAGGTTTGTGGGGGACTGAGGGGTCAGGTGGGCTCCAGGCATCTCTACCACAGTCCGTCTGGGGCAAGTCTTTTCACCACCATTGGTCTTGGCACTCCCCAACCTGTCTAGACTGTCATGGACTCCAGGCAGAGCCAAGCCTGTTTGCCCCTTTATCCCCCACAAGCCAGGATGGGCCTTAGTCACTTTGCAACTGAGTCACCCCAAGCAGTTTGCTGACTCAGGACTTGGCAGGCTATGTTCAAAACAGGGCCAACCTCCCCAAAGTGGAAGCCCAGCAGAACCTACTGTTCACACTCCTGGGGCCCCAGGGGCCGGGTCTGCCTTAGAGTAATGCATCTGAAGTCCCACCAGGAATTTCTATAAGATTGGCCCCTAAATACCCCTTCTGCTTTTTTTCCAACTGAACCTAAGAATATGCTGCAGCTTTAGACATGCCTTAGATCTTTTTGTGAGCAGACAATGTGAAACTGTGTTAGGCTCTGCCCAGAGTGGAGTTATCAGTAGGTTTGGCAAACACACAGAGAGAGTCTGGTTTCCCTGGTGCAGGTGAGGGGCAAGGTCAATGGGACTCCATGGCTGTATCCCCAGCACCCAGGATATAAACAACAGTGAAGTGAAATCATGTTTCCAAGGCTTGTGAGAAAATGCCTGGGGGCTTTCAGAGGAGAAAATATTCTTGCTTATCATAAATGCTCAGGAGTGGTTCGTGGACACAGACAGGTGGCTTGATGATGTTTATTCCACCAGAAAGCATAAGCTGCAGCTGCAGCCATGGGCATGAGTGGGGTCAGGGGTTGATTCTGGCCCAGATCGTCTTCTAGGGTCTCAGTGGCCTCCTACAGGTACAGGCCAAAGCATGCGGGTTTTGGGGTGAGTTGGATCTAGGTTCAAATCCCAACTTGGCCTTGCAAACCATAAAAAGGGGATAATGATAATACCTTTCTCATAAGGCAAGAAATAATGGCTGTAAAGATCCTGGTAGATGCCACATTCCAGCCAATCAATGGTGGCCCTTCTTATTGGACTCAAAGGTTATGATGAACAGTGGCCCTTCCACACATCGGGTGTATGGGGGCAGACTGGAAAGAGAGGAACATGTACAGTAGGGGAATGTTTATTCTTTAAGATGCAGTGTGAAATCTTTGTTTTCTAGAAATTCAAGGAGAGGCATAACGTATAACTATGTGATTAGCTCTCGGCTTGGAAGAAACATATATAAAGAACAATATGCCTTTCTCTACAAGTAAGTATCATCTATGCTCCCTAGAACATGGCCACTAATAAATCGTGAATTGAATCAAAATGCATGTCTTTTCTGCAAAACCAAATTTTGATCTCTAACCAATTTTCAGTGTTGATCAAAATAACTGCTGTCAAAACTGGGGACTTATGCAAAGTATTAACTCTTCAAGCTGAAAACACAAGGGGTCTCCTAACACCTCATTTGTTGGTTGGCTCCATGGTTGCCAGGCCAGGAGTTCTTTACTCCTCATAGTCAAGTCCTGGCCCAAGGCTGGAAAGCTGAGGTGCTCAGCACAGCTGATTCCTGAACTTCATATTCTTTTCCTCTTCCTGCTAGTAATTTCTTAAGTCTGAATATTAACCTGTGGGTGCCACAGATAACTAGTATGGCTCAGATCTTCAGCTCCCAGATTCTCAACAGCTCCCTGGCTGTTGAGAAGAGTTGACCCAGCCTTGTTCTCAGGAAAATGATCCCATGCTTGAGCCTGCTCTGGAGTCTAAGAAAGCCAAGGGAACCTACATCTCTGCTTTATGAAAGTAGTAAGAAAAGGGCTGACTCAGCTGGGAGGATTTCCTTTTCCTTCTTTTAGGGAAAAGCTGGTATCTGTGAAGAGGAGCTATCACTACCACGACTATCAGGATGGAGATGTAGACGTGTTTTCCAGGGAGCCCTTTGTGGTCTGGTTCCAGTCGCCCCACACTGGTAAGACCCGCAGGCCTCTCTCTCTGGGACCTCCCCAACGGCCCATGAATGGGCAGCAGCCTTGACCATGAGCTCAGGTTTATGCAGCCCATTAGGGAGGCATTACGCTGGATGTGACAGTGCATTGCTTCTAATACCTCAATGTAGACGATGCAGTTCGGTGTGATGGCACCAGGCTTGCTTCTCAGAATGCCATGACTCAAGACTTCCCCAGCCTAGAACCCACTTTCTGGAAGCAATGGTAGCTCCCCTCTCTCTGAAGAGTTTAGGCGCATGGAAATTATTTTCTGCAATTCCTTGGTTTCTGTCAAGTACAACCCTTCCTTCCTTTTAAAAAATCCTGGCCGGGCGCAGTGGCTCACGGCTGTAATCCCAGCACTTTGGGAGGCTGAGGCAGGTGGATCACCTGAGGTCAGGAGTTCGAGACCAGCCTGGCCAACATGGTGAAACCCTGTCTATACTAAAAATACAAAAATCAGCTGGGTATAGTGGTATGTACCTGTAATCCCAGCTACTCGGGAGGCTGAGGCAGGAGAATTGCTTGAACTAGGGAGGCAGAGGTTGCAGTGAGTCAAGATCGTACCACTGCACTCCAGCCTGGGCGATAGAGTGAGACTCTGTCTCAAAAAAAAAAAAAAAAAAATCGTAAGCGATGGCTTAGGCGAACCGCTAGCCTAGAGGCTCACTCTCCAGCCAGTCACTGCATTGCAGACTCCTCCACAGGCTGCAGCGGGTGAGGAAATCCAAATGGATTGTTCCCTGAACTGTAACAACAGTACTTGTACTGGCACCTGATTAAGTGCCAGCCTCCTGTAATCCTTGCAATGACTACAAGGTAGGGAGTGGGATTATCTCCACTTTACATTTCAGGAAACTGAGGTTTAAAAAGGCGTGAAGTCACCCAGCTGCTGAAATGGACAGGCCAGGATTGTAACCCAGGCCACTACCTCAGGAGCTCGTGTTCTTCTTTTTTTTTCTGTTTTGCAGACAGGGCCTTGCTCTGTCATCCAGTCTGGAGTGCAGTCGCATGATCTTGGCTCACTGCAACCTCCGCCTCCTGGGCTCAAGCAATCTTCCCACCTCAGCCTCGCAAGTAGCTCAGACTATAGGCACGCACCACCACACTCAGCTAATTTTAAAATTTTTTGTAGAGATGAGGTCTCACCATGTTGCCTAGGCTGTTCTGAAACCACTGAGCTCAAGCCATCTGCCTGCCTTGGCGTCACAAAATGCTGGGATTACAGGTGTAAGCCACTGTGCCCAGCCAGGAGCCCATGTTAACCACTATGCAATGCTCGATGGAGTCAAGAATCATGTATTTTTTCAGTACCTACTATGTGCCAGGCTCTGTTGAGGGCACTGGACCAGACAGAGGAGGTGACATTGGGCTGTGACCTGAAGAAGCCAGCCATACAGAGGGCTGGAGAAAGGGCATTCCAGGTGGAGGGTACAGTGAGCACAAAAGCTCAGAAGTGGGAAGGAGGCTGGAATATTTAGGGAGACCAAAGGAAGGATGGGGGAGTGCAGTGGAGGCCTGAGGAGGAGAGCCGGCGATGAGGGTGTGTAGGGCCCTGGATGCAGCCTGCTGGGCTGAGTTCTGGCTCCTGTCTGTGTGACTTGAGCAGTGACGACCCCATCGCCCTTGTCTGTTGAGGTAAGAGTGGGAATCTGGGCTGAGAATGAGGGGAGGTCCCAGGAGGAGGTGCTCAGAAAGTGACAGCTGCTGTTAGCAGGTGGGCCAGGCACGGCTTCCGAGGGTCACGCACATTGCCACACTCAGGCTCTCTCAGTCCTCCAACGGTGGGGGAAGGTTTTCAGACACTTCACAAAAGTCTTTCATGAAGACCACGCTAATTTTTAAATAGCTTTTTGGAACTTTTGTTCTTAATTACAAAAGGAGTATAAACTGACAAGCCTCATTTTTTTTTTTAGATGGAGTTTCGCTCTTGTTGCCCAGGCCGGAGTGCAGTGGTGTGATCTTGGCTCACCGCAACCTCTGCCTCCCAGATTCAAGTGATTCTCCTGCCTCAGTCTTCAGAGTAGCTGGGATTACAGGCATGCGCAACCACGCCTGGCTAATTTTGTATTTCTAGTAGAGACAGGTTTTCTCCATGTTGGCTAGGCTGATCTTGAACTCCCGACCTCAGATGATCTGCCCGCCTCGGCCTCCCAAAGTGTTGGGATTACAAGTGTGAGCCACGAGGCCTGGTCAATTTTTCTTAATTAGAAAATTTTCTACTGGGCTCGGTGGCTCACGCCTGTAATCCCAGCACTTTGGGAGGCTGAGGCAGGTAGATCACAAGGTCAGGAGTTTGAGACCAGCCTGGCCAACATGGTGAAACTCCGTGTCTACTAAAAGTACAAAAAATTACCCGGGTAATTTTTTACAGGTGGTAGTGTGCACCTGTAATCCCAGCTACTCAAAAGAGGCTGAGACAGGAGAATTGCTTGAACCTGGGAGGTGGAGGTTGTGGTGAGCTGAGATTGTGCTACTACACTCCAGCCTGGGTGACAGAGCAAGGCTCCATCTTGAAAAAAAAAGAAAAGCAAAGAAAAGAAAATGTTTTCCTTAGTGCAAAACCAAACAGGTTTATTATTTTTGAAAAGCAGAAAATAGGCTGGGCGTGATGGCTCATACCTATAATTCTGGCATTTTGGGAGGCGGAGATGGATGGATCACCTGAGGTTGGGAGTTTGAGACCAGCCTTACCAACATGGAGAAACCCTGTCTCTACTAAAAAAAAAAAATACAAAACTAGCCAGACTTGGTGGCACATACCTGTAAACCCAGTTACCTGGGAGGCTGAGGCAGAAGAATCGCTTGAACCTGGGAGGTGGAGGTTGCAGTGAGCTGAGATTGCGCCATTGTACTCCAGCCTGGGCAACAAGAGCGAAACTCCGTCTCAGAAAGAAAAAAGAGGCCGGGCGTGGTGGCTCAAGCCTGTAATCCCAGCACTTTGGGAGGCCGAGACGGGCGGATCACGAGGTCAGGAGATCGAGACCATCCTGGCTAACACGGTGAAA
>NW_016811584.1:3152376-3185259 GCF_001698545.2 Rhinopithecus bieti | reverse complement strand
GGCCTCCCAAAGTGCTGGGATTACAGGCTTGAGCCACCGCGCCTGGCCAGAACACAGTTGTTATAAGTAAAATGTTCATTTAGACGCAGAATGCTTGTCCCCTGGTACGGCAAAGAAAAATCAACATTCAGACAAAAAGTTTTCTCAGCAAGCCAATTTTACTTTCTGCAGAAAGGGTGCTCCTCGCAGATGGAACAATGGTGAGAGCACACCTGAATAAAGGAGGGAAGCAATTTTTATCCTTTACTCAGCTTGTCCCTGCTGCTGTGTCCTGTCTCTATTGGTTGGAGCCAGACCACACAATCTAAGCTAATCTGACTGGCTAATAATTTAAACCTTTCTTAAATAGGTAAAGGCAAGGGAGAACAAAGGACAAGAGGAAGTTGCTTATGCCAAATAGGGAAGGGGCAAAGGCTGTGAGCTGGAACGTGCCTGCGAGCATGTCCAGCACAAATATCTTGGTTAAGGTACAAGGACATAGAATGTACTACATGCCTGTAAGCATGTCTAACAGCTACACAGGATAGGGCTTAACAAAGAGTTATTAGCACAAAGCAAGGAGGCTTGAAGGAAGTTAGTCTTTAAAAGAAACTTATTTCTAACCCTTATGATTTATTCTTTAACAAGAAAGGAAACTTTGAAGAGGAAACTTTTTTACTTTCTACAACAGTCTACCAGCTTTCTCTTAGCCATGAAGGGCAACTGGGAGAAATGAGTCTTTTGTGTACTAAAAATAGGCAGCCTAATGACCCCGAGATCATTAAAATCTCAGCCACTGGCCGGACCCTCCAGGAACAGGGGACCCAGACAATGCAGCCTGTGCCTTCTGGAGGGAAGAGCCTGTTTCCCTCCAGCAGTGTTTGTGAGACCTTGACAAGGGAAGTGTGTGACCTCTGCCTCTTTCCTGTTCCTCAGCTGTCAAAGACTTCGTGATTATCCCCCTGCACACCACCCCAGAGACATCCGTTAAAGAGATCGACGAGTTGGTTGATGTCTACGTGGACGTGAAACACCGCTGGAAGGCAGAGGTGATGACTGCTGTGTCAGCTGAATTCCCATCTAGCAGGGGCAGGCTCTGGTCTCTGAGTGGGATGAGTACCTCTCCAGGGAGGGGGAGAGGGCAGGGCATGTGCAGGCTACCACCACTTACAGCCTTCTTTAAGGCCTTTCTTCAGCCCTAAGGATCCCTCTTGCTAAATCTGCCTGGGTACCCTGCACGTGGGCTTTGGGAATTCCCACACTTTCCCATTAATAACAGATGCCAACGTTTACTGAGTGAATAGCTAGTGCCAGGCACTGTGCTGAGACTTGACATGGACAAGTTTATTTAATCCTCCCAATAATCCCTTGAGGTAGCTACAGTACCTTTCTCATTCCCACTTTGCAATTGAGAAGCATGAGGCATAGAGCAGTCAGGATTGTTTCAGTTGCGAGGGACAGAATCTTAACACGGCTCATGCAAAGAAGGAGCAATTGATTGGTTTGTGTAACTGAAATGTCCAGGAGTACTTCAGGCATAGCTGGATCCAGGGCTCAGACAAGATAATCAGGGCTTGATTTGTCTCTTTCTTTCCATCTCCTGGTCACCCTTTCCTCTATGTGGCTCCATTCTCAGGTTGGCTCCACCCATGGGATGGCAAGATGGCCACCAGCAGCCTCCAGACCAACTGATAAATTTTCTTTCCCACAATGCAACAAATACTGTGGGACTGAATCTCATTGGTTCTGACTGGGTCACATGTCCACCCCTGAACCAATCGTTGTGATCAGGGTGTTGAGATACTCTGATTGGCTAAATCTGTGTCCACCCTAGTTTCACCCCAAACTCACAGTCTGAGGTGCAGGAGGGATGGGTGGTCTCCCAAAGAAACTTGGAGTGCTGTTTTCACAGAAAGGGGCATACATTTGCCATCCCTATAGGCTCAGTTCTGTCCACTTTTGGAAGAGAGGGATGCACTACTTGTGGCTGTGAGGGTCTGTGAAAGCTCTTGGCAAATATGGAAGTGCACCCAAGGGTTCTTCTTCTGTATTTCTCTTTTCTTCTTTCGGAATGTGACTCCTGTGATTCCCCTTCCTCCTCCTTAGTTCCACTGCTCAAAGTGCAAAATGAATCAAGTAGACTGTGAACATAGTCCATCAGAGCTGGAGCATGGAAAAGACCAGGGGTGTATTTCATTGCTTATTAATAAATAGGTCAAAAGAAAGATTCGTTCTTTCCAAAATTATGAAATCATTTACTTATTAAACAAGAATGTATTGAGCACCTATTGAGTGTCGGGCTGTGGGGAGGCATCAGTGGCCTAAAAGTGAACAAGAGGGGAAACTGCTTCAGTGAAGCAGACTTGGATGTGATTCCTTTTTTTTTTTTTTTTTCCTCTTGAGATGAAGTCTCACTCTTTTCCCCAGGCTGGAGTGCAATGGTGCAATCTCGGCTCACTGCAACCTCTACCTCCCAGGTTCAAGAGATTCTCCTGCCTCAGCCTCCTGAGTAGCTGGAACTAGAGGCACCCGCCATCATGCCCAGCTAATTTTTGTATTTTTAGTAGAGACGGGGTTTCAACATGTTGGCCAGACTGGTCTCGAACGCCTGACCTCAGGTGATCCACCTGCCTCAGCCTCCCAAAGTGTTGGGATTACAGGCCTGAGTCACTGCGCCCGGCTGGGCTGTGATTCTTGACTTCACCACTTGAACCTCCCAGTCCTGTGGCCTACAGCAGGTCACTTAATCTCTCAATCCTGTTTCTGTAGAGGTTAGTGGGCCCTTCTACCTCCTATTGTTTATTGCTGTGAGGTGTAAATTTAAAGACACCTAGTGCTAGGCCTGGCACATAGTGAATGTTCAGCAAATCATGTCTATATTAGCAGAAGCTGGTGATCACTGAGGTTAAGAATGACACTCTGTCCTCAACTGAACCCGTCAATCACGGGGAAAATCGTGATCACTAAGGTCAAAATAAAATGTTCTTGAAGAAAACTCTAAAGTCAGCAATGCCCCACCAAACAATAGCACAAACAAGGAAATCTGGCACTTCCTCTGGATTGTGGAATGTTGAAAATTCTGTTCCAAGAGCCGTGCGGGGAAAAATATTTCCAAGATAGAAAGTTTCTGTTGGTGGCCTTGGGTGGGGTGGACAGCTCACTCGATGGTCCCCTCCCCGAAGATGCCTCCCACCTCCTCAACGAACTGAATTTTCACAGAAATAAGTTTCCAACTTCAAAACAATAGGAGAGAAAGAGTGATGCCAGGGCTGCCAATACACCACCCAAATTTACTTTTCCTGCTTGAAAACAAAAGGCGCTGATTCATTCGTGTGTTTACACCCTACAGTAGTTTGAGCCAGAGACAAAAGATGTGAGGGATAGATTCACTGAATTTTTTTTTTATCCACACCTGACTCTGCATGCTGAATTATGGAATTGTGGTGACTAAGAACAGCAAACATTCTCCTTCCTGTTAAGAACACCCTCCCTGGTACGCACTCGCCTGTCATTGACTCATCAAAACTGTGACTCAATTTTAAACAGCAAAAAGAAATTTTTAAAGACCCTGTATTCATTTGCTAGAGCTGCCATAACAAAGTACCATACCAAAGACTGGATAGCTTAAACAATAGAAAGTGAGTTCATCTCCGTTCTGGAGGCTAGAAGTCCCAGATCAAGGTGTGCCAGAGGGGTGGTTTCTTTTGGGGGCCTCTCTCCTTAGCTTGTAGATGACCATCGTCTTCCAGTGTCTTTACATGGTCTTTGCTCCATTTTTCTGTGTCCTAATTTCCCCTTTTTACAAGAACGCCAGTCATATTGGATTAGAGCCCGTTTTACCTTAATTGCCTCTTGAAGGTTCTATCTCCAAATACAGTCACCTTCTAAGGTGCTGGGGGTTAGGACTTCAACACAGGAATTTGGCCCGGGTGGGAGCAGGGTAGACACGATTCAGCCCATAACAGACCCTGTTGTTCACTGGGCCTGGGAGGCGGAGTCTTTGCTAGAGACCCGCATGAAAGCGTTCTGCAGCAGCATCCACCAGGTGACAATTTCAAATCTTGTCTTTTAGAATTTCATTTTCATGGGTGACTTCAATGCCGGCTGCAGCTATGTCCCCAAGAAGGCCTGGAAGAACATCCGCTTGAGGACCGACCCCAGGTTCGTTTGGCTAATCGGAGACCAAGAGGATACCACGGTGAAGAGGAGCACCAAGTGTGCATATGACAGGTAGGAGGCCCTGCAGGGTGCTGCTGGCTCACCACAGTGCTTGGTGTGCACTAGGAAAGGCGCGAGGTGGCTGGGCACCGTGGCTCACGCCTATAGTCCTAGCACTTTGGGAGGCCTTGGCGGGTGGATCGCTTGAGTACAGGAGTTTGAGACCAGCCTGGGAAACATGACGAAACTCTGTCTTTACAAAAAATACAAAAATTTGCCGGGCGTGGTGGCAAACACCTATAGTCTCAGCTACTCAGGAGGCTGAGATGGGAGGATCGCTTGAGCCCAGAAGTTGGAGGCTGCAGTGAGCCAGGATCGCACCACTGCACTCCAGCCTGGGTAACAGAGTGAGACTTTGTCTCAAACATAACAAATAAAAATAAAAATAAAAAAAGCACACTGCTTGGAGAGCTGAGTCAATCAAATGTCAGGCCCCTCTACTGGGTACCACATGCAGTGTATGAACCTCAGGACCCTGTGCGGTGGCCCTGGGCATTGTAGCTTAGCAGAGGTAAGCACTGGCTTCGGTATCAGACAGGCCTGGATTTAAATCCTGACATTACCACTTCATATGTCTGTGACCAAGAGACAGGCTCTCTGTGTCTTTCATTGCCTCCCCTGTAAAATGGAAATTATCCTAGTGCCTCACTCATGAAGATCTGATGTGGAGTCAATGAAATAGCATGTCAGGCTGCTAGCACAATGCCTGGCATACGGCAAGTGCTCATTACATTAATGGGCTGTTCATTGTTCCATCACAAAGACTTACCACTATTGATTCAACCAATCCCTATCATTGGGCATTAGGTTATTACCAAGGGTTTGCTTTTATAAATACTGCTAAAATCAATATCCTCTGTGCATTTTGTGCAAGTACTTATGATTTCCTCGGGAAACAACCCCCAAAATGAGATCGATTAGTGCAACCGTATTTGTACTTTAAAGCTTCAGGTATATGTTCCTAAATGCAAATGCGTACATTTAAGTCCCAGCATTCCCTTGTGCTTTTTAAAGTCCCTTCAGGGATTTTCAAACAGCTTTCATCTTTGCTCCTTCAATGGGGACAGAGTGGGGAGTGCCTGAGGCGTGTGAATGTTGGTGATCTTCCATCACAGCGACCACAGGTGGGGAAACCCTTAGGAGTCTGGTCCCAGGTGGTGGCCACAGTTCCCAGAGCTCAGCCTGCCACGAGGAAGTGTGAGATGGCCATCTGCATGAGAGCCACCAGGCCACTCGTTTTCACTTCTCAAGTTTCGAAGTCTAGCTTTCATTTCCATCCCATGACCTCCTTTGTTCCTCTTGGAGTTTCTGAGGCTGGTGTTTCCTTTGCATAAGTTATCATTCTGCAAATTGGAAACCCAAGGTGGGGAGTTACAGGGGACTAAGTGCCCAGACCGTCCCCACCCCCTATTTTGAAGGACTTCCAGCAAAGCCGGGACGATGGCCACTCACTCACTCACTCGCACATGGCAGTTGCGTGCCCTTGGGTAGGTCAAGTCCCTTCTCCAGCGCCTTTCTTCTCCCCTGGCAAATGAGTGGGAAGTGACTGAAAATGATACAGAAGAATCAGAAGGCAACATGGCCACAGTAGATCGGGAGGGGGTAGAACAGGTTAGAAAAAGATGTTTACTAAAAGGATCCTGACTTTATACACATGTATCCCAAAGGATGGTGGGATTGCATGTGACATTTTAATGATTCATTTTTTATTTTGATACTCTGAATTTTGTTTCTCGTAACAACATGTAGAACTCTTGTGGCTTTTTTTTTTTTTATTTTATTTTGAGACGGAGTCCTGCTGTGTTGCCCAGGCTGGAGTGCAGTGGCACAATCTTGGCTCACTGCAACCTCCGCCTCTTGGGTTCAAGCGATTTTCCTACCTCAGCCTCCCAAGTAGCTGGGATTACAGGCATATACCACCATGCCCGGCTTTTTCTTTCTTTCTTTTTTTTGTTTGTACTTTTAGTAGAGATGGGGTTTCGCCATGTTGGCCAGGCTGGTCTTGAACTCCTGACCTCAGGTGATCCACCTGCCTTGGCCTCCCAAAGTGCTTGGATTACAGGTGTGAGCCACCATGCCCGGCCTCTCGTGGCTTTTAAAAAGTCATAGGCCAGGTGCGGTGGCGTATGCTGTAATCCCAGCTACTTCTGGAGGCTAAGGCAGGAGGATCACTTGAGCACAGGAGTTCAAGGCTTTAGAGCAACATGATCACATGCCTGTGAATAGCCACTGCACTCCAGCCTGGGCAACATAGTGAGACCTGTCTCAATACAATAAAATAAAAAGTGAAATTAAATAAAATAAACTGAGAAAATAAAAGCCATAAAATGATGTTTTAAAAATGGAGTTAGACAAGATGGTCTCAATTCCAGTCTTTGTTCCGTGTTCACATATTTATCAAACACCTCTCATGTGCTGAGTGCTGGGGGATCATGCAAAGATGCCCAGGATCTGGCCGGTGCCCTGGACCAGCCTGGGAAAACTTCACATGAACACCGGCCTGGTCCTGCACATCCCTGGAAGAAGTCAGAAATAGAGGAGCCTTAAACATCTCTTTCTTTACTTTTTGAGTCTTAAAGAAAGCTTTCACAAATCTCTAATTTGATGTGAAGAATTTACATTTGGGTTGAATTAAAAGCCGTAGCCCGGGTGCAGTGGCTTACACCTGTAATCCCAGCACTTTGGGAGGTTGAGGTGGGTGGATCACCTAAGGTCAGGAGTTCAAGACCAGCCTGGCCAACACGACTAAACCCCATCTCTACTAAAAAATACAAAATAAGCCAGGCATGGTGGCACACACCTATAATCTCAGCTACTTGGGAAGCTGAGGCAGAAGAATCGCTTGAACCTGGAAGGCAGAGGTTACAGTGAGCTGAGATGGCGCCACTGCACTCCAACCTGGGCAACAGAACAAGACTCTGTCGCAAAANTGCAGTGGCTTACACCTGTAATCCCAGCACTTTGGGAGGTTGAGGTGGGTGGATCACCTAAGGTCAGGAGTTCAAGACCAGCCTGGCCAACACGACTAAACCCCATCTCTACTAAAAAATACAAAATAAGCCAGGCATGGTGGCACACACCTATAATCTCAGCTACTTGGGAAGCTGAGGCAGAAGAATCGCTTGAACCTGGAAGGCAGAGGTTACAGTGAGCTGAGATGGCGCCACTGCACTCCAACCTGGGCAACAGAACAAGACTCTGTCGCAAAAAAAAAAAAAAAAAAAAAAAAAAAAAAAAAAAAGTTAGTTGGGGTGGTGATGTTAGCAAATGCAGATACCAAAACTGTCGATTAGAATGGGGAAGGCCCAGTGGGCACTCATGAAATGGCAGTTTGACTCACCTCGCCATTCCTCGGTAAGTCACTCAGGACCACGTAGACTACAACTGCACCACCCAGCTTGGGATATGTTAGTTTGTTTCCAAGATTCATTTGACTACCTCATTCTTACTTTTTGTCATTACTGCAAAGCACATATGCTGTGATTTTCTCGATATTTTCATTAAATCCCTTAATTTCTTATTGAAATAAATTTTTAAAAGAAATTTCATGGCTGGGCGCGGTGGCTTACGCCAGTAATCCCAGCACTTTGGAGGCCAAGGTGGGCGGATCACGAGGTCAGGAGATCGAGACCATCCTGGCTAATACGGTGAAACCTCGTCTCTCTAAAAATACAAAAAATTAGCCGGGTGTGTTGGCGGATGCCTATCGTCCCAGCTACTCGGAAGGCTGAGGCAGGAGAATGGCGTGAACCCGGGAGGCGGAGCTTGCGGTGAGCCAAGATCGCGCCACTGCACTCCAGCCTGGGTGACAGAGCAAGACTCTATCTAAAAAAAAAAAAAAAGAAAGAAAGAAAATTGATACTAGCAAGAGTAAGAAAGCAGCAGCATTTGCCATAAATTGAAGGTAGTGTGAAAATTAAGTCCAATGAAAATCATGCATTGTTAAATTCTGCTTTAATTCTCTTGTCTGCAGAATGCTCAGAAATGGCAGCCTACTCTCTGTCAGCATGGGACTGAGGGAGGTATTAAAGACAAACCAGCACCTCCCTGAGAATTTCTCCATAATCAAATCAGGGAAAGTGAAAATAATTGAAAAGAGAACAGCACTCTCAGTACACAAGTCATTGTTGTGTGGGATAGTGTGCATGTGTCATATAAAACCTCCTACTCCACCAGGGACATTGCCCACACTGGGAGATAGTGTCCTGGTGTCCACAGAACCATGGCAGGGACTGATCCTATTTCACAGTGGTAGGCACTGTCTTTAGGGTCACAGGCTAAAACCAGGTCTGGACTTTGAGTGCCACATGAAAGGGCCAGGCTGCTCAGTCAATTCCAAACAGCAAACACAGACTTTGGTTTGATCTCAGCAATCACAGGTTGGATTAACACAACTGTTTTTCCTCCCCTGGTTCCAGGATTGTGCTTAGAGGACAAGAAATCATCAGTTCTGTTGTTCCCAAGTCAAACAGTGTTTTTGACTTCCAGAAAGCTTACAAGCTGACTGAAGAGGAGGTAAGGCTGCCATCTTGTCTTTCTATGCCATTGTCCTAGAAAGATGAGTTAGCCTGGGCAACATGACGAGATCCCATCTCTACAAAAAATTCAAAAAAATTCACTGGGCATGGTGGTGCATGCCTGTGGTCCCAGGCTGAGGTGGGAGGATCACCTGAGTCCAGGAAGCAGAGGTTGCAGTGAGCTGAGATCGCACCACTGCACTCCAGGCTGGGCAACAGAGTGAGATCCTGTCTCAAAAAAAAAAAAAGAAGAAAAAGATGGGTTGATGTCACCCTTTGAGGTCACTGCTGAAGACTGAAGACACAATGTTGGGCACTAGACCTTGAGTTTCAATGCTTATGATTTTGTGATTTGAAGACCCGCCAAAATTTCTGATCCAGCTGGTCTTGGAATAACACTTACCAGTGTGTGTTCTGTGGGGTGACTTTGGGCATTTCATCTCCCCTTCCTGGTCCTGAATTTGCTCATCGCTAAAATGAAAGCATCTCCCAGGCATCTCCTAATTTCCATATCTACCTCCCCTTTCTCCTTACAGGCCCTGGATGTCAGCGACCACTTTCCAGTTGAATTTAAACTACAGTCTTCAAGGGCCTTCACCAACAGCAAAAAATCTGTCACTGTAAGGAACAAAACAAAGAGCAAACGCTCCTAGATCCAAGGGTGTCATCTTATTAACCATTTCTTGCCTCTAAATAAAATGTCTTTAACAGATATATGAACTGCTCCCTGAACTTAGAAAACAAGACTGATCCAACTGCTTTCATTTTTTGACCTGAATTTATTCTGACTTGAGCCAAATTGGAAGGAGAATCTTTTCTATCTCTTTTGGCCTCATACCTCCCCTAAATTGTCCAAAAGGGAACCAGGGGCATTTGTAGCCCAAAATGATGGTCTTCATGCCCTGAGCCAGAGCCCCATCCTCTGTCACTGGGTCTGGTCAGCCCTGTCACGTGAGAGGCCACAGCGGGAGGAAGAGCGTCGGCTTTCAGTTCTCCTGAGGGGTGCTGTTCCACGGGCAATGACCAGAAACACCAAGGCCCCAGCTGCCCCTGTGATTTGGGCAATTAACTGTTTTAAGAATCTGCCCCTCCTGTGTGAGGTCAGGCCACCATCACGTCTCACAGGGTGAAGGATAAAGACCACTCCCGCCTGGTTTCTCTGCCTTCAAATTGTCCTCCTCCAACTCAGTCAGCCCAGGAAGCACCAGTGTCATCCTCTGAAATACTAATCTGACCACAGCCCACCCTCAGTCCCACCCCGTGCCCATAAATCCTTCAGTGGCTCCCATCACCATCAGAGAGAGCTCAGTCTTGGCCACCATGAAGGTCTCTGTTATCTGGTATATTGCACCAGCCCCACCTTCTGCCAGGGTCGCACCCTGAACCCCTGCTCCAGGAGGATGTCCTCCACCCTGCACCCCCATGCTCTCCCTCCCTGGGGGCCTTGGCTCTGCCCCACATGCCCTGCCCTATTCCAGAGCCCGGGTCAAGTGCCCCCAGCCCCCATGTGCGCCCTACCTCTATTGCAACATCCACCACATTGTATTTGTCACCAGGGCCAGTGTTGGGGATCTTTGGGGCCCCAGTGTGACAAACACCTAGTGGGCTGGCTGGGACTCGAGAATTTTGTTATCTTTCTGCAATCAAGAAGGTTCACTGGAGTCCAACAATACAGCACCATTTAGCCTGTATGCCTATTTTTGTTTGTTTTGCTTTGTTTTCCCTGATGTTTCTTTGTTCGAGTCATACATGAACATGGCTAAATGTGCAGGCAGTACCGAAGAATAAGCAGGGAAAAGGAACGCCGCGCCCTGACCCCATCCCCAAGTTTCCTGTCTCAGAGACAGCCCCTCTTCCCAGCTTATGTGTTTTTCCAGAGAGACTGCACAGAAATGAGCACCATATGTAACCTTAAAAATACAAAATACAGCGCACCATATGCACGGTTCCACTCCTGGCTTTTTCCCTTTAATATATTGGGGATGATGTGACTTTTGATGTAGGAGAAAAAGACCTTAAGTCTGATGCTTGAAATTATGTAACATCTGACTGGGGAAATACAATCAAGAGGGCCCTCACTAAGCAGGGGAAGCCATCTTCCCCAAATGCCCACTTAACCTCATTGGACAAAGGTCTCACGAATTGGTGAGGGGGAGGGATGGCAAGGCTGCTAACACATCTGTCACCCTTCTCCTAAGCCAGGGCCCACTGTTCCAGGAAACTTGCCAGTTTCCATGGTCCAAAATGGTCAAACAAGTTCAGGCATGGTGGCTCATGCCTGTAATCCTAGCACTTTGGGAGGCCAAGGTGGGCCGATTGCCTGAGCTCAGGAGTTCGTGACCAGCCTGGCCAACGTGGCAAAACTCCGTCTCTACTAAAAATACAAAAAATTAGCCAGGCATGGTGGGTACACTCCTGTAGCCAGCTACTGGGAGGTTGAGGCACAACAATCGCTTGAACCCGGGAGGTGGGGTTGCAGTGAGCTGAGATCGTGCCACTGCACTCCAGCCTGGGCGACAGAGTGAGACTCTCAAAGAAAAAAGGTCAAGCAAGTCATAAATTGGCTTATTCCGAAGGGAGAGGCTCATCCTTCTGTCTCATAAAGCCATAGTCTCTGCTGCCTACCAGCTGTGGGACCTGGAACAGGCCACTTACCTTTAGTTTCCTTATGTGTAAAATAGAGATAATAAGAGAATCAACCTCATAGGTAAAGTTTAAATAGGGTGATGGGTGTAAACCACAGAGGATGTGCCTGATGCCTAGTAAGCCCTCGATAAATTAAATTCCCTTACTTCTGTCCCAAAGTACTGCAAACTCTGACAGCCCACAAGGCTGGGACAAGAACCCTGGCTGCTGGAGCTTGGGACTCCATGCTGGCTGGGGGAGAAATGGGAGGGAGGACCAGACACTAAATGAGTCTGTCCATGGCTCTGACTTGGTCCTGACACCCTGCAGCTTCCTCCCAACAAGGCATCCCTCCACTTCTGTCCAGGAGCAGGTTACTGGAGCCACAGGCATCTGCCAGCTCTTATTCCGGCCAAGTTCTGCCAGGCAAGAGGACACAGAGCAGTGCATGTCTCACTGCACATAACCTCATGGAGCTGCAAACATCCTCCTGTCCCTTTGGGTCACCTGGCCTGGCCTGGGCAAGGAACTCTGGTGGCCTTTTGGGGAAAAGGGATGTCCCCTGGTCATAGGCACCCTTTTAGCCTTGGCTTTGTCCAAAAAGTCTAAAGCTTGGCTGGGTGTGGTGGCTGACGCCTGTAATCCCAGCATTTTGGGAGGCTGAGATGGGAGGATCACTTGAATCCGGGAGTTTGAGACCAGCCTGGGTAACATGGCAAGACCCCATCTGAACGAAAAATTTTAAAAATTAGCTGTGCATGGTGGTGCATGCCTTTAGTCCCAGCTACTCAGAAGGCTGAGGCACGAGAATCACTTGAGCCTGGAAAGTCGAGGCTGCAGTGAGCTGTGATCGTACCACTGCACTCCAGCTTGGGAAACAGAGCAAGACCTTTTGTCAAAAACAAAACAAAACAAAACAAAAAACAAACGAACAAAAAAGAGTCTAAACCTTGATATGCACTGGAATCCCAGGGAACCGGTTACCATGGCGATTCCCGGGTCCCAGTCTCCCAGAGTCTGTCTAAAGGGTCTCCGGCCAGGGCGCAGGAACCTGCAATTTCAACAAGTCCCCCAGTTGATTCCAAGGCACATGATCTGAGGCCCAGATTTGAAATCACTCTCCCAGTCCCCCTTGGTGAGGAGAGGTGTAGCATGGCAGCAAGGACCAGGCTCACTTTGGAGCCATAGTCTCTACCGCCTACCAGCTGTGGGACCTCGAGCAGGCTACTTACCTTTAGTTTCCTTATGTGTAAAATAGAGATAATAAGAGAATCAACCTCATAGGTAAAGTTTAAATAAGGTGATGGGTGTAAACCATGGAGGATGTGCGCGATGCCTAGTAAGCCCTTGATAAATTAAATTCCCTTACTTGTATATTTGCATTAACAGGGCTTACTCTGTTAAAGGGTAGGCTGCTTTACGTCTGGGTGTACATGTTGCTCAAGCTTGGTTATTCAGAATGAATTTTTGCCACACAAGGCATCATGCCAGGGTTCTGTTTCTTTGTCATTCGCCTCAAATATTGCAAATATTTTGGCAAGTAAGCCTGAGGATGGAGACGCCCCTGCTTCCAGTCTTTGTGACATCCTCTTCCTTGTCAACACCACTTTCCTGCCACAAATACAGAAACCCTCCCCCGGTGACCTTCACCCTGACCCTGCTAGGGGTGGGGTGGGTGAAGGGAGCTCCTGCAATTCAGCAACCCTGCTCCTATCTCGCTCTTGGGCTGGAGAGGGCAAGTATAAAGAGTAGTTGCCAAACCAGGAAAGGGTGACAAACTGGGGGCCACATCCCTCGCCCCTCCTGGAAAGGGGAAAGGCACCCAGCCCAGGCAGGGTGGAAAGCAGGGCCACTGAGAGAGGCTCACATTTGCATCAGCTGCTCAGTCTCCTGATCAGGGGCGGGCTTCCACCTGAATGATCCTGAAGGAGCCAGCATCTCCTTGTCACTTGGGTCATATTTCAAAGGAGGAGCAGGTCCCCACAGTCCCCAAGACCCTGGCAACAGTGGTGTCAATCTTTGGGATTCAGGGAAGATACTGAGATTAAGTCAAAATAAGGGAATTTGAGGAAACAAGAATCTATGGATGCAGGTTTGTGCGTGTGTACATGCACACATACACACACACACACACTCAGCCCTTTCCCAAGGGTCTCCCTGTCTGGCACATATTCCTTGGCCTGCTCAGCTTCTGGCCGGGTGGCACCAGCCCATGTCCCTGCCTCAAATATGCCCTCCGATGGCAGGTGGGAGGAGGTTGGTCATTTGCAGAAACTCCTTCTGCTGCCCGTGTATGCTCTAGGAAACTCTACCACCAAATACCCTGGAAGTTTTATTTTTCCAAGTTATCGTTACTTTGAGATTCCTGCTCCTGAGATCTTTTCACAGTTTCATAGAGGCTAGAGCTGAAAATATCCTTAAAGGTAAAAATAAGTAATGGCTGCCATTTGCCAAGGGCTGCTCTGTGCCAGGCTGTGTGCTAAGAGGCTGTCGCATGGGCCATCTCACTGAATTCCAGCCACAGCACTGAGGTGGAGTCTGATGTCATCTCCATTTTATAGACGAGGAGAGTGAGGCCCAGAGAAGTTAAACAACTTGCCCAAGGTCACACAGCTGGGAAGTAGTGACCTAGGGTGATTCATCCATTAGGCACAGCAGGCACCGTGCCTAGGGCCATGGAAATGTGTTAATTTCCCTCGGAATCAGAAAGAAAAACATGAACTTTGGGGATGAAGAAAAAATTAACATAGTAATAATAACATGTTTGTCTTCATACCAATATAGTTGTAAAACATAATATTTAATATTTTTTGTGGGGGAAAGTATCTATAAAGGCAAAGGTGCCTAACGCCCATGAAAGTCACAATGGGGCCAGAGTGGAGGCAGAATTAAAATCCCGGTCTGTCTGCCTTCAAAGTTCGTGTTCTTTTCAGTCTAGTCTAATCCTGTTTACAGGTGAGGAAACTGAGGTCCAAGGCCACACAGCAAATGGCAGAGCCAGGTGGAGAGCTCAGGTTTCCAGTGGGCCAACCACCATGGCGTGTGGTCCGACAGCACCACCCAGTGGCCTTTTAGGGAACTTACCTTTAGTCCAGAGGTGAACATAGAAAGAGGAAGGGCTCAGACAGGTCCAGAACACCCGCAGGAAACCTCCACAAGCCAGCCTGCACTTTGGCTCCACACTCAGCAGTGGTGGAGCCAGGCCGGGGAGCCAACTTCACACTCGCTCTAGACTGTCGTTGGAATTCATACATCTCAGCACACACACACACACACACACACACACACACACACCCCTCCCAGGATAAAAGTATCATCTCCCAGAGTTAATATCTGTAAAGTTCTTAGACCAGTCTGGTCCAATAGGAATATAATATCAGCCAAAATGTAATTTGAAATTTTCTGGTAGCCATATTTTAAGAAGTAAAAGAAATAAGTGAAATTAACTTTAATATATTTAATATTTTATTTAACACAGAAATCAGCAAACTATACAGCCTGTGGGTGAAATCTGGCCCACCATCTGTTTTTTTGTTTGTTTGTTTTTGAGACGGAGTCTGCTCTGTCGCCGAGGCTGGAGTGCACTGGCGCGATCTCGGCTCACTGCAAGCTCCGCCTCCCGGGTTCACGCCATTCTCCTGCCTCAGCCTCCCGAGTAGCTGGGACTACAGGCCCCGCCACCATGCCCGGCTAATTTTTTCTATTTTTAGTAGAGACGGGGTTTCACCGTGTTAGCCAGGATGGTCTCTATCTGCTGACCTCGTGATCCGCCCGCCTCGGTCTCCCAAAGTGCTGGGATTACAGGCGTGAGCCACCGCGCCCGGCCGCATCTGTTTTTTTAAAATAAACTTTTATTGGAACCAGCCACACCCATTTGTTTTTGTATTGTCTATGTTTGATTTTGCACTGCAGGGGCAGAGTTGAGTAGTTGCATAGCTGAGACCAGGTGATCCACAAAGCTGAAAATTCTTACTATCCAATCCTTTACAGGGAAAGTTTGTCAACCTTTGATTTAGCCCAGTCTATCCAAGTATAGTCATTTCAACATATAACTCAATATAAAAATTATTAATGAGAAATTTTACGTTTCATTATACTAAACTTTGAAATTCAGTGTGTGTTTTATACTTACAGTGCATCACAATTTGGAAAAGACTCAAATGCTCAATGGACATGTGGTTGGATCATGACTACCGAACTGGACAGTGCAGGGCTTAGAAAAATGCCTGCAGATATCAAACAGGTATTCATTAAATACCTAAATAAACTCCCCACCAGCCTTTCTTAACTGGCTTCCCAGAAAGAATTGAGCCCTAACATTCGGGGACAGCCCCTGTTTGTAATGAATCAACTTCTTTCCCATGCCTGTAGAATGGTGTCATTCCTGGGAGGACTGAGGAAAGAGTCACTGGCGTCATTTTCTGTAGGATTTCGTTTATTCACAGAATCCCAGTTGAGAAAGGCTGCAGCCAGTCTTTTTCTAAGGAGCTTGAAGACTTCCTGCTGATAGAGATAGTAATAATTATTATTAATATAAATCACATGTATAGAGCCAGGCACTGTGCTAAGGTCTTTCTAAGCATTGTTTCAATGACAGAAATGACAGTGGCCTCCCTCAGGAAGGTTCCTCTGTGCACCAAAGTTGTCCGCTGTCCCCCATACAGCCCTTCTCACTATGGTCTGTGAGCTCCAAGATCTGACCTCTCATTCCCCAGGAGTTCAACCTAGGCCCGGCCCACAGGAGCTGCTGGATCAATATTCGTTGCATTCAATCAAATAACTCTAGAGAACCCAGGGGTCATTTGGTGTTTGATTAAACCTGGCAGGTGTTTTTCCAGCAGCCCTGGTGTGCAAGGCTGCTATGCGCGTCTCAGGGGAATCCATTCCCGCACTGATGCTCGCTCGCATTCCCAAGATTGCTAAGGGAAAACCAGGCAAGATAGTTGCATTCGCAGTTTTAAGTGATCTAGCTCCTCTGTGATGATGGTTCAGGCTAAGAGACAGACCACTAGAGACCGGGGAAGAGTGATTCATTTGCCCAGTGCTTTCTCTGTCCAGCCTGAGGAACTGCCCTTTTGTCCAGGTAAGGAGGAAAGTGTACCACAATAGCCTGGTTGAACAAGACCTGCCCATGAGCATTTTGGTTTTGAAAGAGCTGTGTGCAGGGATGACTATTTGAATTCCCTACCTGCCCGAGGCCTTCTAAGCAATCAGATTCTGTGGGCACCAACATCAGATGGGTCCATGGACAATCATTCGACATGTCTGGGATTCTGCAAGAGAACTGTTTCTGAGAGAAGGAGGGAGGCCCATCAAGATAATAGGAGTAACCAAGGTTTAGCTGTCAGAAGGGAGGTGGTATGGAATGAATTGTTCCTCCCAAAAGACGATTTATTTATTTATTTTTGAGACAGAATCTTGCTCTGTCGCCTAGGCTAGAGTGCAGTGGCGTGATCTCAGCTCATTGCAACATCTGCCTCCCTGGTTCAGGCGATTCTCCTGCCTCAGCCTCCCGAGTAGCTGGGATTACAGGCACGTGCCATCATGCCTGGCTACTTTTTGTATTTTTAGTAGAGATAGGGTTTCACGATGTTGGCCAGGCTGGTCTCCAACTCCTGACTTCAGGTGATCTGCCCACCTCAGCCTCCCAAAGTGCTGAGATTACAGGCATGAGCCACTGCGCTCAGCCCCCAAAAGATTTTTTTAAGTTTTTTTTTTTTTTCACGTTCTAACTGCCAGTGCCACCTCATTTGGCAATACGACCACTGCAAATGTAATTCGTTGAGATGAGGACATACTGGAGTATGTGGGCCCCTAATCCAATATGACTGATGGCCTTCTAAGGAGACAGCCATGGGAAGCCAGAGGGACACACAGGTAGACAGCCACGTGACGAGGAAGGCAGAGTCTGGAGTGCTGCAGCTGGAAGCTGAGGAAGGCCAAGGATGCCGACTGCCACCAGAAGCCAGGAGGGGCGAGAAAGCGTTGGTCCCTATAGGTTTCAGAGACAGCGCGACCCTGCCCACAGCTTGATCTGACTTCTAGCCTCCAAAAATGTGAGATCGCCGATTTCTGTTGTTTTAAGCTGCTAAGTTTGGGGTACTTTATTATGGCAGCCCTAAGAAACTGATACAGGATGGAGCTTGGAGTTTAGCATGGTGGCTGCACAAGACGCGTAGGCCACTGTGGTACCCTTTCTCCTCTTCTTGCTGAGCGCATGGCTCCATGAATCAACCCAGCCCTCTCACCTCTAGGAGTCATGTGACTTGTTCTCACCAGCAGAATGGGAGAGGACGTGACATTGCTTAGCTCCAGGCCAAGGCGGTTCAGAGCTGGTGGATTCTCTCCATGCTCAGTCTCTCTCCCCTTGCCCTGACTGGATGTAGAGGACTCAGGGGAGGGCTGTAAGGCCCCAGGGGATGGCAGAGCTACCAAGTGGGAGAAACCTGAGTCCCCAGATCAGCAGATGGAAGGTCACCTACCCAACATCAGATTGGATGGCCATGTAGGAAAGACATCTTTATTGGTTTAAGCAACTAGGACTTAGGGGCTGTTTGTTGTAGCAGTGAGGCAACCCTGACTAACACAGGTTCTGAGGGATGAGAGAAGCGCTAAGCAAAAACTTAAACTACTTCTTCCCTAAACTATGGGATACATTGGCACTAAGCAACCCTGCTATGGATCCCTTCAACAGAACGTAGAGAATTAAAAAGCAGGGAGATATTCTCTCCCCTTAGCACCTGAAGGATTTAGCGAGCCCTCTCCTGCCCTAGGTCTGCTGATGGAGCACTTGGAAACCCCACTGTTTCCCCCCAGGAAAGCAGGCCTCATATCCATGTCTTACCAATGACGGCAGGGGCGGAGGCAGCCCTACAAGGAGCCGAGGTCCTTGGGGGCAGACAGAGCTGGCAGGGAGGGCCACCGATTTGTCCAGACCCCGCCTTAGTCACTCTCGTGCCTACCCATCCACAGCGAGGCAGTGGGGCTTGACAGCTGCAGAGCAAGGCTGAGCCTGGCCGGAGGGTCCCGATGGGCCATGGGCACAGGAGAGGAGCAGCTCTGGGGACCCTTCCCCATGTGGGCTCACGTGAGCTGGTCTGTTCGCTGTGAGAAATGGAAGATGACACTTTTGGTGTAAAGCACCTTTGTGATGGACTGGACCTTAGCATAAGTTGGAACCTTGATGTGCTTCATAGCGTCCCCTGCAACACAGCAGAGGCTAGGGAGAGTGAGGGTCACCTTCCTCTTGCCACATTACTCCAACCCACAGGGCTGAGGGTCAGCAGGAACACACTGCTATAGCTGCTTCAGTTGTTAAAACAGTGCAATATTTCTGTACCACCTAGGACCAGCCATGCCTTCTTAAGGCCCTTGACCCCTATCTTAGGACCCTCAGACCTTCCTATGACCTCATATCTAAAGAGTAATGCCTGGCACAGCACGAAGACCTCGACACCCCACCTTGGCAGCACCACCAGGGTCTGTCCTGATAGGGGGGCAATTCCATTGAACTATTCTGACCCCACCCCACCCCAAGCTCACTTACCCACATCCCATTTCTCCCATTGTCCCTGGATACCCCACCCATACCAGTGCTCCACAGGAGGCACGTGGGGGCTGCTCAAGGCTGAACTAGCTCCCCACATGCTCATACGCTGCAAATCCTGCCTGTTGAATCACCACCACCACCACGACATAATACCAGCTACCATTTGTAACTGGCATCCTGAATTTTATTTGCTAGATCTGGCAACCCTATGACTGGCACTGGCTTCACAGGCAGCAGACACAGACGCATGGGCCAGAGCAGGAGGGGACTGGGAGGATGCTGTGTGGTGCCTCAATTAAGACCTGCTCTGTGGATGAGTCCTGTGGAGTAGATACTATAATACCGCGAGGACTCTGCTCAAATGCTCCTTCCCAGCAGGCCTTTCCTGACCACCCTGTTTACCAGAGCAGCCTCTTCTCCTCCTCCTCCTCCTCCTCCTCCTTCTTCTTCCTCTTCTTCTCCTCCTTCTGTCCTCCTTCTCCTCCTTCTTCTCTTCTTCTCTTCCTCTTTCTCCTTCCTCTCCTCCTTTCTCCCTCCTCCCCTCCCCTCTCCCTTCCTCCTCCTCTTCTTCTTCTCCTCCTCTTCCTCTCTTTCTCTTTCTCCTTCTTCTCCTCCTCTTCCTCTGTTTCTCCTTCTCCTTCTTTTCTTCTTCCTTTTTTGATACAAGGTCTTGCTCTGTTGCCCAAGGTGGAGTGCAGTGGCACAATCTTTGCTCACTGCAGCCTCAAACTCTTGGGCTGAAGCAATTATTCCACCTCAGCCTCCCAAGTAGCTGGGACTACAGTTGCACATGACCGTGCCTGGTTAATTTTTAAATTTTTTGTGGAGATGGGGTCTCACTATATTGCTCAGGCTGGTCTCAAACTCCTGGGCTCAAGCGATTCTCTTTTCTTGACCTCCCAAAGCACTGGGATTACAGGTGTGAGCCACCATACCTGGCCATCTCCTTCTTCTAACTTATCTCCTTCTACAGCCTTGACCTCGAGGTATGGTCCACGGACCAGCAGCATCAGCACCATCTGGGAGCTTGTTAGAAATGCAGAATTTCCCCCATCGCTGCCCACTCCCTGACCCAGTCAGAACCTGCATTTTGCCGAGACTCCAGCTGATTCCTGTGCATAGGAAAGATGGAAAAGCGCTGCTCTGTAGCAGTGTGGACCACTGCCGGACACTACATCATTTATCTGTTTGTTGTCTGCCTTTGGTGAGGGCAGGGATCATGTCTGTCTTGTTCTCTGCTGTATGCCCAGGGACAAAATGTGTAAGTGTCTGACACATATCAGGTGCCCAACAGACACTTGTTAAATGATTGACTGACTGAATGAATGAGCCAGAAATCAAACCCTGCCTCCTAATTACACTGAGTCACAATTCTGTGATTGTTTGTTCAGCAACTCATTTCCAGATTGAGCTGGGATTCAGTAACTCCAGATCTTCTTTCCATTCTGAAAGACAGAATCACACTGGGTTCCTACCTCACAGGGGGTTTGTGAGGACAGTTCCTATTCCCGGTGCTTTCCCACTTGATTTCCCCAAAACTCCATGACACAGGAAGGCACATACTAGGTTATTCTCATTTTTCAGCTGTGAAAATTGAGGCCCAGAGAAGTTGAGGCTCTTGCCTGAGATCACACAATGCAGAAGTGGTAGAACCAGGATTTGAACTCGTACCTCCTGATTCCAAATCAAGTTCTCATCCCTAGTCCATGTTCATTCATTTGCTCATTCATTCCACAGTCAAGTACCAGCCCCAGGCTGGGAGCTGGGAGGGCATGAATAAAGTTAACTAAGAAGTCTTGGAACCCAAAGAGCTCCCCAGGCCAGATGGATATATAAAGAATGGTGATTCCGTGTGCCCAGTGCTTGTGTGGACTCAAAAACCTGCAGAAGCATGAAGGTGGGCTCAAGTAATCTGCTTGGAGGCATCTCAGAAGACTTCCCAGAGGAGGTGATGTGTGAAAATTCATCAGGGTGGGGCAGGAGGAGGAGCATCCCAAGTGGAGAGACCAGAGCATGCAAAGGCCTGGAAGTATGAAGGTGCCTAAGCACATCCCCAAGGTCTACATGCTCGGGGTAAGGTGATCCAGGTCCACGAGCCAGGAGTGAGGGGTGGTGAAGGATGAGGCTGGGGAGAGAGGCCGGGCCTGCCTGCCAGAGGCCTGGAATGGCAAGATGGTGGTGGCCCTTACCCATGTGCCAGCTGTACTCCCAGGATGACATGACTGGTTTCTGGAACTTCTCCTTGGGCTTCAGCCGATGCCGTGCCTGGAGGCCCAGGGCCTGGCCTTGGCTATCGTGGGAGATGCCTAGGAAGAGCAGCTGCAGGATTCTTGGGGGCACCTGCCTCATTTCTAAGCCCTCTGCCTTGGTCTGGCCCGCTGGCCCCTGAGTTGCTTTTCTGGCCTCCCAGACTCTGTCTCCCTTGGGTGGGGAGTCCTGGCACCCACTCCCTTGGACAGCTGGTTCTGGGCCCCTTGGTCTCTGGCCATCCAACCTGTACCTGCTTGCTATCATGGGAGCTGGTGGTAGGCACTGGACCTGCTACCAAGGCTGACCTGGGTGGGGCCTGCTGGAGCTGCTTCCTGGGCGCGGTCCCTCCCTTAGGTACTTGTGGCCATAGTTGATCTTCCAGGCAACTCAGGCGGCGGCCTCCTTTTGGATGCACTCCTTCCAGCAGGCCTGGTTCTAGGAGGTCCCCAGCTCCCTCGTGGCAGAGGCAGGGAGAGGTGGAGGAGGGAAGAATGGCTCTTCCCACAGCTCTGCGGCCTGGGTTTGGGCTCCCAGCGCCTCATCTCCAAGGATATATGCAGCTTCAGTGAGGGCTGGGTTGCCAAGGCCCTGACAGAGAGGAGAGGCTGGGCTGCCCTGGGGGACTTGGGGGCTCCCATAGGCAGAAGAACAGACCAGGCTGGAAAAGGGTGCAGAGCCTGGCCACAACCCATCCAGGGTGCCTGTCCTTCCCCTGAGGGACAGGCCCAGGCCTTTACCTTCACACGCACAGGGCCCTGGGGTGGTGCATGGGGTGCTGCAGCCGCTATTCCATTCAGCAAACTCTGATGCACACCTACTATGTGCTAGGCACCCAAAGGGGTCCAAAAAGAGGCCCAGTCTTTCCTGGCCTCAAGGAGCGCTGGACACACAGCCAGGGGGTTTCCAGGGCAACTCTAGAGTCCAGCTCCTCAGATACGCAGCTCTGTCCCTTGCTAGTGGAATGGCCTCCTCTGTACAGCAGGGTGAGAGTGGGAACTACCCTTAGTATTGGGAGAATGACATTAGCCCAGCGTATAAAATACTTGGGACAGTGTGTGGCCGGGAGGAAGCGCTCCCTCAACATCAGCTGCCGTCTCACAAGCACCCGTGAGGTGGGTGCTAAGCTGTGTTCTGCGTGCCTTAAACCATCCTCCCCATTAGTAGGCTCTCATGCCCTCCTTTCCAGGTGAGGCAATGGAGGCTTGAAAACCATGTGACTGCCCCAGGGCACCGTGGCTGGTGTGTACCTACTCCATGCCAGGCCCTGCGCTGGGGGCTTTACTGTTACATCACTTAATCTTCACAGTGATTTGCAAACAGGCTGTCTTGCGTCACTCTCACAAATGAGTAAACTGAGGAATCTCTGGGTTTAACCCTAAAACCCAAGTCCTTGTGTTACAGACACAAAATTCTCCCAGGAAGTGGGATGGGCACCTGAGAGAGGTGCAGGCAGGGCGGGGCAGGGGAGGACCCCCCCCAGTGCCTCAGCAGCACCACAAAGTCAGCCTCCTGGATCCTCACACTTTTTGCCTCCCTGACCAGGGAGAAGGAGGCTACCCACAGGGCCCTGGGGCCACTTGCCTCCCACTTTGCTGCATGTACTCTCATATTCATTCGACAAACATCATTAGCTTCTGACCCTGTGCCAGGTACCCAGCCAGGCTCAAAATGTAGATAAGGAAAGACAGAGCCCAGGTACTTCCTGCTCTCAGGGTTTCACCCTCTAGAAGGGAAGGCAGACGTTTAATCAGGTTGCAGCGAATAGGTCAGGGAAGGCTTCCTGGAAGAGGTGCCCTTTGACTGAGACCTGAACTATGAACATGAGTTAGCCAGGCAAAACACAGGGGAAGAGTGTTGCAGCCTGGGACGTCCCAGTTAGAAAGGCAAGAAAGGCCACAGCTGTATAGACTGCCCTCTGGGCCTCGGTCTTTCCACGTGTGAAATGGGCTGTGAGGGAGTTTGGAAAATTTGGGGAAGAAACTCAGGTTAAGTGGAATAGCTGGGCCTGAGATGCCTCCCCGGGGCACGTACAGTAGTGACTGATGAACCTTTCACCGGCAGGCTCCCTGAGCAGGAGCTAAGCACCAGTTAGTCATTCTCTCCTGGCGGAGGGCCTACTGTGTGTCCCGGGCTGCAGGTGAACAACACGACAAAATGCCCTGGCCTCGCGGAGCTGATCCTGCCCTACCCTGTAACTTGACGCGGTATCTACTCCTCCAGGGTGTCTCCGCGGGCCAAGTCTGGCACATAGTAGGTGCCTGGGAAACGTGCTCAAGGAAATTATACCTAGGGGCACCTCACATTGGCTCTGTTAAGGGAGACAGTAGGGGTGACGGGTGAAGGAAGGCAAGTCAGGAGTTGCGGGGCTTGCGGGGCGGCGGGACCCTGGAGTCAATCGGTTGCGGGGCGGGGTCTGTTGCTAGAACTCCAGACAGCCTCTCTGCCCCACCCCCGAAACTTCTACGCTGGAACACCCAGACTTACCAGCGCAGAAGGGGAGAGGTGGGTGGGTCCCCCTCCTCCCGGCCTGGGAGAGCCCGCGCCTTGCCCAACGCTGGTACTCCGCTCGGGGATGCAGTTCGCGTGTCCAAGGCGACCCCTAGCGGTCACTGCGGCGACGACAACCCAGGCGGCCGTCCTCTCGCCCTGGAGGCCCACAACTTCCCCGAGAGGGGAGCAGAGCTGGGACTGTGCAGAGAGGCGCTCCCAAGGAGGCCGACGGCCCACTACGAGAGCCTCCTCTGGCTTCTGTTTTCTGTGTCTGGAGTCGTGTACAACTTCACGGCTCCGTTCCTAGACAGGTTTACCAGGTTTTAACACAGCCTTGACCATTAATGACTACCTGTGTGACCTTGAGCAAGTCACCGAACCTTTTTTTTCTTCTTTTTAGTCTTGTTCTGTCGCCCAGGCTGGAGTGCAATGGCGCGATCTCGGCTCACTGCAACCTCTGCCTCCCTGGTTCAAGCAATTCGCCTGCCTCAGCCTCCTGAGTAGCTGGGACTACAGACGCCCATCACCACGCCTGGCTAATTTTTGTACTTTTAGTAGAGATGGGGTTTCACCATGTTGGGCAGGCTGGTCTTGAACTCCTGACCTCAAGTAATCCACCTGCCTCTGCCTCCCAAAGTGCTGGGATTACAGGTGTGAGCCACCACGCCCAACCAGTCACCAAACCTTTCTGAGCCCTGACAAATTCTCCTTTAAAAATGTAATAAGACTCGGTGCATAGCTTTAGTGTTACTTACGATGATAATTTTCTTACTCTTAGTTTATTAACTCATTTAAACCCCAATCATCTAACAACCTCCGGGACGGTGTGGGGGCAGCCCTCAGGCCCGTCACTGGCCTAAGCCTGCACAAAGGGAAAAAGGTGAAGCTCTGAAACCAGGGGACAAGAACAGGCTGGCAAGTGGGCTGGAGCCCTCCTGGGTGCATGTGACTCACCCCTTTCTCCTCCCACCTTTCTGGCCACTCCCTGAAGCCACCAACATCCCACCTCAGACAGAGTTCTGTGGTTGGCCCACCCCACCCCACCCACTCCCACTGATACCGCCCAACCCTAATGCCCAGCCCAAGACTCTGTCTGCCACACCACACTGCTTTCCTAGGATTCAGAGCTTGATGTCTTAGTTCCCTTACACCAATAATAGTAATTTCATTAACACTTATCATGTACTGGACACTGGAAATGCTTTTCTTTTCTTTTCTTTTTCTTTTTTTTTTTTTGAGACAGAGTCTCGGTCTGTCACCCAGGCTAGAGTACAGTGGCGTGATCTTGGCTCACCACAACCTCCACTTCCTGGGTTCAAGCAATCCTCCTGCCTCAGCCTTCCAGCTGGGGTTACGGGCACATGCCATCACATCTGGCTGATTTTTGTATTTTTAGTAGAAATGGGGTTTCACCATGTTGCCCAGGCTGGTCTTGAACTCCTGACCTCAAGTGATCTGCCCACCTTGGCCTCCCAAAGTGCTAGGATTGTAGGAGTGAGCCACCATGCCTGGCCTGAAATCCTCTTTATGTGTAGTTTGTCAGTGAGTTCTCAGAACACTCTATGGGGTGGGTCCTGTTACCCCATTTCATTGGAAAGAAAACTGAGGCACAGTTTTCTGTGAAGGATCAGTGACCTGCCTGCCAGAGGTCATGGCAGGGCCAGGATTTGAATCCTCGGCCCAATTTTAGAGCCACCATGCTCAATGGCTTCTCCACAAGCCTCAATTTCCCTAGCTGGGGTGCCCCTTCCAGTCTGCCTTGGGGAGCCAAATCTCTGCAACACTCAGGCAATCCCTCTCTCAACAGCTTTGGGTTGGGGAAGGTTTGCCCAGGCCAGGTGGTGGGTGGATGTGCTGAGGGGGAGGGAGGCAGCGGGAGGTGCCTTTCTGGAATTCATCTGATTTTAGAATGGCTGTTTCCCATTATTTCCCGGTTTTTACAGATGAGAGCAGTGAGGCACAGAGAAGGTGACCGCCTGAGGTATCTCGGTTGGTAAGCAGCAGCGCTGGGCTTGGAATCAGGTTTGAACCTGCAGCATGTGACCTGCTGCTCTCTGAATGCTGCTTCTACACAAGGTTATTCTGCTGCTACGGAGCCTGCTGCTTGTAGCTGGGACTGAAGCTGGCATTTCCAGGACTTGGTGCTTCTGCTGAGGTTTTCTCCTTCTCCGAATACACCCTGCTGGGGTTCAGCATCAGCTTTGCCCTAAGCACGTCCACTTCCTGGAAAGGGAGGGCAACCCCCGACAGGGAGAGGTGTTCTGGTATCTTGGCAAGGCAGTCAGGGCAGAGGAAGAAACATGGGCAATAAAAGGCTTGCAGATTCTTTCATCTTTGTACTTTGTCCTGGGGAGATAAGCGAGTCCAAAATACAAAACCCCCTTGGATATGTGGATCCGTGCCACAAGTCAGGCTCGTAAATTCTGCATTTCCTGCTTGCTCTCGAGAACTCTTGAGGAAGAGAGAAAAAGCATGTGAGGGGTGTGGAGTGGGTCTCCCTAAATTCCATGCTCATGAGCCGGTCCCCGTGGTCTTGGGGGCTCAGACAAAAGCCTTATCACAAAGCAGAGAAGGATCTCTTTGTTTAGAAAGATTCCTCCCACCATGTGTTTAGGCAGCATCCTTAGGACAAAGCCAGAAAAATAAACTGAATACAGGCTTGCTTGAGCCCTTACTGCCCCAGTGTGACATTTTACTTCCTCAAATTATGATTTACTATTGTGAAAAGGAAAAAATACCTACATAAGATACTCATTTCTGGGAGTTTTCATTTGTGAAATATATGGATTATACAGCCTCTTCCCTCTCCAAGTTAGTGGAGATTTGGAAAGACTCCATCCCTTTCCCCGACTCTGCTTCCATAGGGCTGAGAACTGAGGCTAACGGGCACTCCAATTAACAACAACGCTCCCCATTTTTAGTATAAACTTGGCGGGTTGACAAGGGTCAAGCACTCATTTTGCCATTAACCTTTATTCTGCAATTTTTTTTTTGTTTGTTTGTTTTGAGATGGAATCTCACTCTGTCGCCTAGGCCGGATGGAGTGCAGTAGCGCGATCTCGGCTCACTGCAGCCTCTGCCTCCCGGGTTCAAGCAACTCTCCTGCTTCAGCCTCCTGAGTAGTGCGATTACAGGCCTGCATGCACCACAACGCCAGCTAATTTTTCTATCTTTAGTAGAGAGGGGGTTTCACCATGTTGGCCAGGCTGATCTGGAGCTCCTGACCTTAGGAGATTGCCCGCCTCGGCCTCCCAAAGTGCTGGGATTACAGGTGTTAGCCACCAGGCCCGGCCTATTCTGCTAATTTTTAAGTCTGTGCAACTTTCAAGGGAAATTAAATCCCTACACACCCTACTTATTTTACACCAAACTCATCAAAATGTGCCTTCAAAGCCCCTTTGAAGTCCTAAAACTAGACATGTGGTCAAGGGGCGCAAGTGTTATAAGTGCATCTGAAACAAAGAAACATGTTAATAAAATGTTTCCTTCTTGGCAGCATCCTGGTGCCTGCCTCCCTGGGTTGCAAAGGAAAATATGATGAGGAAGAGGCAGGCTTCTGTGCTTCGAAGTGGGCAGGGCCTGGGAATCTCTGCAGGGCAGCTGCTGTCTGCTTCACCTCCATCGGCCCTGTCCACTCCTAGTAGGAATGAGGCAAAGTCAATAGTGAAAGTTGGAAAGAAAACACAAAAGTTGGAAAGGACCTGGCACCAGGCTTGTCCGGGGTCAAGTTTCAAAGTTTTCAAGGTGTCTGCACAAACAGCTGGTTTCCATAGCAGCCAAGCCCAGGTGCAGGTAAGGGTTGCCCTGTGCTCCTAGCCATTGACCGATAAAGAGGTGCATCCCACCCTGAGATGTCTTTAACGTAACAGGAGGCAGTGGCTTCTAGTGGGGAAATTTACCCAGGGCCACATCACCATCGCTCCCATGCAGGGGACCACCAGGTGTAGCCCCAGATACCAACAAGCCGCCAGGGGGCAGCCTTGTGCAAGGAACATCACTTCCGGCAGGTGTTGGTCAGACAGCAGTGGCTGAGACTCTGGCAGGTAATTGTTCCTTGCAGCTCCCTGTGGGCTCTTACCTGATCCTCACAACCACCCAGAGAGGTGAGGCAAGGTGACTTCCCCAGGGGCACACAGTCGATGAACAGTGGAGCCAGGGTTGAAGTTCTGGGGTGCCTGACACCAAAGCCCACGCTGTTAATTTACAAATGCTACCTCCCCCAACAGAAAGCCACCGGGCTTCACACTGGAGAAACCAATGGCTGTGCCCTGTGCTCCTCCGTGGGCAAACTAGCATCAAACTGTGGGCCGGCCAGAACCCATCGGGCAGAGCCTGAATGGACTCTTTGGCAAGTGGGGGAACTGCCCGCCACTGCAGAATCCTGAAGCCCACGGACCTTCCCAGATAGCAGTCCAGGAAGCAGTGCTTCCTGGCGCAGGCCACAGATAAGGCTGCTCTTAGAGGCAAACAATTGATCCCAACTGACAGCCAGGTGTCAGAAAATCCAGTCTCCCTTCCCTGCTTTTCTTTCCACCCTCAACCTCCATCTGGAGGGCTGGAGGCCCAGCAGTGATTTCCCATCACCATGGCACCTGCTGGGGCCTATCTGGGGGCTCCTGTTTCCACAGCGGTATCAGCAGGGGGTAGAACTCCCACTCTGGGGTCAAGAAGGCAGGGGCCCTGGGTCTGTCCCCAAGTGAGCTTTGCATCTGCAAACATGTCATTGCAGCACCTGAGGTGGTAGTGCCATCTGCAAAGCGGTATCACTGCTGTGGGGTGGGGGGGAAGCGGAGGCGGAGGCAGAGGAGGGGTGCTAGGTACCTCCCAAGCATTTAGTAATCAGAAGGTCTTCTAGAAAAAGGAGAAACAGGCCAGTTGCAGTGGTTGACACCTGTAATACAGCACTTTGGGAGACCAAGGTGGGACGGATCACTTGAGGTCAGGAGTTCAAGATCAGCCTGGCCAACATGGCGAAACCATATCTCTACTAAAAAGACAAAAATTAGCCAGGCATGGTGGCACGCGCCTGTAGTCCCAGCTACTTGGGAGGCTGAGGCAGAAGAATTGCTTGAACCCAGGAGGTGGAGGTTGCAGTGAGCTGAGATCCCACCACTGCCCTCCAGCCTGGGCGAGTTGAGACTGTCTCAAAAAAGGAAAATTAAAAAAAAAAAAAAAAAAAAAAAGAGAGAGAGAGAAACAGAGGCAAAGGGAGGGGAAGACAGCAGCAACAATTAGCACAGCAGGGTGACAGGTGACAGCTTCTTGTTTACTCACCCCCCCAAAAAAAGAGCCCAGGTTCACTGTCAAAACAAGTTGCTAGTCTGTGTCCCTTAAAGCACAGGTTGGGGGAGCTGGTCTGGGGCTCCAACGACGTTAGAGAGAGAGAGAGAGAGAGAGAGAGAGAGAGAGAGAGGGTGTGTGTGTGTGTGTGTGTGTTACACTGTCTCGCTCTGTTGCCCAGGCTAGAGTGCAGGGTTGCAACCACAGCTCACTGCAACTTTGGCCTCTCAGGCTCAAGTGATCCTCCTGCCTCCGCCTCATGAGTAGCTGGGACTACAGGCATGCATTACCATGCTGGCTAATTTTTTAATTTTTTGTAGAGGTTGGGTCTTGCTGTGTTACCCAGGCTGCTGGTGGTGAAATCCTAGGATTAAACAATTTATTCAGAAGCGACGCCATCCAAGAACACCACGAGAACTTTACGGAGCAAATGTTTTATTTAATAAGTTATAAGATACAATTTACAGTTGGTGTTTGATTCCAGTTTGGCTTCCATGTCCCAGCTTACAACACCCGTGGTCCTTTCACATCAGGCTTCGGGCTGCTCCAGTTTCTGGAGGGTGGGCTTTTACCCCCAACACTCGCCCCAGATGCTACACCTGCCACAACAGTGGCCACTTCCTCAGGACTAAGCAGCAAAACCCTAAAGGTCCGCCTGCCCAGACCACACTACACATTTGGGCTCAGGCAACGTCCCTGACGCTTTAGCCTCATTCCAAAGCCAGCTCAGGTCTGCAGAAGGCAGGCAAAATTCCCTACACCTCATTTCTGTACTTCTGCACCACACAGCTCTGTTTCTGCTAAATGGTGAAAAGACCACCAATAAGCTGCTGCCCTTCCTCTCCCCCACCATTCCCAACTTTCAGGCCAAAGATCGGCAGGAGTTTCATTCTTTCCTGTCTGTACAGATCATTATTTTCCAGAAAAAGTGAGCCATGAAGCTGGCTGGGGCGGGTGTGGAGTGTTAAGTCAAGGGACGGGCCTTGGGATGAGGGCGCTAATCCATGGGCCCCCTGAGGTCACTTTAAACATTTTGGTAAGACTCCCCAGGCCGATGAAAGGCTGGAGCATGTGCTAAAAACAAGGGCTAGTGTTGGTTAAAAGGGATCTTTGGCAAGTGGGGAACTGCTCGCCACTGCAGAGTTTCTTCAGACCTAGGAAGGGACTGAAACGGACTTGGAAAACTAAAGCAAACCATGACTGCCGGGATGGTCTCGTGTGGTGACTCTGCAAGAAATAATCATCAGAGCGAGGGTACAGGTACTTGGGAGACATGTGGGCCCGGCTGCCACCACATCCACTCTGCCCTCTGAGAAGCGTAAGAAGGCCACAGAGCATGGTGGTGTTGGCAGTGAGGAGCAGTAAAGCAGTGCTAGTGATCTAATAGCCAAATACATTAACATGGGCACTGAAAGAGATTAAGCTGATTTTAAGTCATCCCCTTTGCTAAATGACAACCAAACTAGGTGTCCCCCTTTTCTCTGCCCACCTTCCCCTAGCCTTGTTTCATAAATGCTGAGGAGCGAACCAGCAGCTCAGGCTAACCAGTTTTGTTTTTCTGAAACGTCAGTCTCATCGTGTGCCCGGTCTGTCTGCTGCAGTGGGTGATCTGTTCCACCAAGAGTTCTGGTTGGCACCTAGTGTACTTGGGATCTTCTCAGCCCACTGAACAAGCTTGCATTTCTCAAGATTCTCCAACATGTCCCTCAAGAGTCCAGTCTAGGACTTATTTCTGAAGGCACTTTAGAACAGCAATATTTTAGGGATGGGGTTTCAGCCCCACAAACAGGCTGGAGGGCTTTGTATAAAATGAATTACAAACAAGCAACAAAAGCAACCACAAGAACTCTCCCCAGGATGTGAAAAAACTGTTTTAAGGCACTGTGACATGAAAAGGGCTGCCAGGGATGTGTTCCTCCCCCCACTTCACAGCCAGCACATAATCGCCCCGCTCCTTGACGACGTATGTGACGTTGTATTGCTGGTTGCCTACATGCTTCATGGAGACCTCCTCGCAGGGGGTGGTGGGCCCATGGACCCCGATCAGCAGCATATTGGAGCCTAGGAGGCAAAAGAAGGTGGTTATTCCGTTCGGATGCATCAGGACAGGCACAGGAAGAGGAGGGAGCATGAGAGCCAAAGGGAAGGAGCTTCCGCCATAACGCTGGGGCCCCTGAGAGGTGGGAGAGTGTGGCAATTACAAGCAAAGGCTCATAGAGCCTGACGGTGTGGGTTCAAATCCCTGCCCTGCCACTTGCTACCTGGGTGACCTTGGACTGGAATCTCACCTCTCCCTAGCTCAGCGTCCCCATCTGTAAACAGGGAATGAGAACGACACATACCTCACGAGCTAGTTGTGAGGTTTAAGGAGTGATGGGTGTCAAACGCTAGCACACGGTAAGTGCTATTCTAAGCGTTAGCTGTGAGAATCTTCTTGTTTACTCTCACAGGCACCTTAAGGAAGGTACTTCTGAGAAGAGGAAACTGACTTTTGGAAAGAGATTTAATAACTTTCCGAGGTCACATGGTTAAATAAGTTTTATGAACAAACGAATGAATGAATGAATGAATGAAGTGGCAGTACCAGGTTTCCAACCCAGGTGTACTGGATGCCAGAACCCAGGCAACCGACCGTTGAAACCCAAATAAATACCCAAGTTCGAAAGGCAAAAGAGAAGAAAATCACTTAAAAATATTAAGTGCAGGAGAACAGGGTCATGAACATGGTTACTTACAAACGGCTGGGTTACATGGGGGTAGGCACTGCAGGAGACCTCAGCAGGGAAGGTCAGTGTACCCAGGGGGTCCAGCCTGCCCCTGCCCCACCCCACCCTTGAAAAGGCCCAGACACCTACCAGCTTTGCTGCAGTCCACCAGGAAGGAACTCTTCTGGCCCACAAAGGCCTTCGAGAGCCCTGCCCCCTTAGAGGTCACCTTGCTGGCGTCCGAGGATGCCTTGGGAATGGCGCTATAGCAGGTCTCTGTAGAAGACCTGGTCACTGACTCCACCAGGATGGATGAGGTCTCATTGGCTGAGCCGGGACTAACCAGACGCTGGCCTAAGATACAGGAGGGAGGGGGACAGGCGTGAATGGCCAGATCAAGAGGGGTCTCTCAGCCAGAGGACAGGCAAGTACCCTACATAGTAGCCCCAGGAGAGCCCGCGCACCCCAACACCTGGATACAAAAGCCACCACACCCGTATCTCACACCCATAATGTCTTCTAAACCCCTGCGGTCCTACCCCCATACAACTAGGATCTGGCTTTCTGGGCAAATGGATGAGTCCGGCCTTGGCTGACAAGGCCTAGAACCCTCCCAATCCCCCCAGCCCCCACCCCACCCAAAGATGTGCCGGTGGAATTCACATCTTTCTATTTACATAAAATAGTCTATGTATAAGCAGAGTAAAATTTGGGATGACATATAATGAAATATCGAAAATGATTCTGTGGATGAGAAAGGATGATTTTTCTATGTGAATTTTCTAATTTTTCTGCGATGAACCTACATCCTTTACTTAACAGTGAATCATGACGTGTGGAAGGGATTTACTACAGTGTTTATGGTGGTTACCTTGGGTGGTGGCTGTGAACTGGTTTTCATAGTTTGGTATTTTTTCCGGTGTTTTGGAGGAGACACATTTTTATAAGTATAATAAAACCTTTTGATTATTATTTTTTTTTTTTTTGAGACGGAGTCTGGCTCTGTCGCCCAGGCTGGAGTGCGGTGGCCGGATCTCAGCTCACTGCAAGCTCCGCCTCCCAGGTTCATGCCATTCTCCTGCCTCCGCCTCCCAAGTAGCTGGGACTACAGGCGCCCGCCTCGTCGCCCGGCTAGTTTTTTGTATTCTTTAGTAGAGACGGGGTTTCACCGTATTAGCCAGGATGGTCTCGATCTCCTGACCTTGTGATCCGCCCGTCTCGGCCTCCCAAAGTGCTGGGATTACAGGCTTGAGCCACCGTGCCCGGCCAC